>NC_057814.1:348811107-348895795 GCF_018294505.1 Triticum aestivum
CTCGTCGAGGCCTCGAGAGGGGCGTGCGACGACCAGGTCCGGGAGACCTGTTTGGCCGGCGTGCGCTTGGGCGTGACCCGAGAGCAGCCTCCAGGCCCGGGAGGCCTGGTTGGGTGGCGTACGCCTGCACTTGACCCGAGCGTAGCCCCCGTGTCCAACCCCCTCGCGCGGCTCTCCCGAGGGGAGGCGTTGCGGTGAGGCCGGACGCTGAGCTCTGGGGCTCCCTAAGGTTGGTACGACCGTGGAGCCGATCTCAGTTGTTTATCACCAGCGCGGAGCATAGTGCTTCCGCTTGTGCATGGGCATAGCCGCTCCTCGGCAGTGTCGATGGAAAGCGCGGAGCATGGTGCTTCCACTTGTACGTGGGAGGGGGGGCCCTCCGGGGGGCGAGGTGTATCTGGGCACTCGTGAGCCAGCGCGGGACTCACGAGGCCCTACCTCAAGGCGGGTTGCGCCTGGTCTTGAGTCTTCGATGGCTGTGTGTTCCTGCAAGATGGTTAGGTGCACGTGCTCTACTGTCACATCCCTAGTTCTCGTATGCACTAGGCTAGCCCTTCATGTGTGCATCATGTTTACTTCTCACAGAAACTTGAAATGCGGATTGTTTAAACCCTAGCATCAATGGAATTCACTAGGTTCAACTAAACTATTCTCAGTGAATCCAATTGGCTTTCACAAATGTTCATCATTTCTGGAAAATGCTAGAAGCAATAACCAGAGGTATTGCACATTTTCCCATGACATATTTGGGCTCTGAATTAAATCATATAGTATTTGCATTTGGGCATATAAATGCTATTAAATATTTTAAATGCTCAAATAATCATAAACTAAAATGTTTGCTGTTGGTTATATTCCAAACAGTGGCATTGAGCAGTTTCATGATTTTTGGATTTTTTAAGTATTTTTAATAAAGCCCTATCGACTATAGAATAATAGAAAACAGAAAAATAAAATAAGGAAACAACTTATCTGGCCGCAACCCACCACCCAGCCCACCAGGCGGCCCAGCACTGTGCTGGCCCATGCCAGCCAGCTGCTTCTTCCCCGCCAGGCAGGCAGGGAGGTGACGCTGGCGTGCGCGAGCTCGCCATGGTGCCACCTGCTTGCCGCCCGTGCCCCTGGACGTCTGGACGACCACCACGTCGTTGCCCCGACCCCCTGGACCCCTCCATTCGCCCCCAACGCCTCTCTCTCGCCGTTCCCCGCCACAGCCGAGCGTGCTCGCCACCGCCGACCGCCGTAGCCGTGGCCACCGCCTTCCCCGCTCCTCTCCGACGTGTCCCCATGCTCCGGCCCGACCTCCTCTTCCTCCTCACCGAGCCACGCGACGCCGAAAGCCCTAAAACGCTGCCAACGCCGCCTTCTTCAACCTTGGTCCGCTGAGATCGCCGGCGACCCCGTTCTCGCCTCGCTGCCTCCCCGACCTTGCTAACCTGCTCGTCGTGACCACTATGAGCCACTTACCTTCCCCTCCTCTTCCTTTCTTTCCCCGTGTGCCGTAGCGACTGCACCGCGCTCACCCGCCCGCGCCACCGCCCGCGCTCGTCGCCGGTGGTGCTCCGGTGACCGTATGGTCCCAGGCTTGTGCCCATTGCACTCCCCGCATCGCGTAGGAGCCGTAGGTGCTAGCGCCGCCCCGCCTAGGCCACTGCAGCAACGAGCCCGAGCTCGACCAAGCTTCGGCCGCCGCCGAGCTCGTCGTCGGCGCCACTCCGGCCACTCCCCGGCCGCGCCATCACCACGGTTGGATGCGGACGAGTGTCCGCATCCCGTAGCTGTGCTCCGCGCGCCAAACGGCGCTCTGTAGGTGAATCCCACAGTGCACCGCCGCGTCTGGACTCGCCGGCGGCTAAACGCCGGCGACCGCTGACCCGTTGACCGGTGTGGGTTGACCCCACTGCCCGGTTTGACTTCCCCCTCTCTCTCACTGACTTGCGGGCCCCGCCCGACTAATTACTCTAGTTAGCACTAATTAACTAGTTAGGTTAGTTACTACAGTCACTGACTAGTGGGCCCTGCCCAGTTAGTTAGGGCTAACTAACTTAGTTAGTTGACTGGGTCACTGACCAATGGGTCCCACTGGTCAGGTTTGACCATGGGCGACCCAGTTGACCTGCTAACATCACAGTGACGTCATGCTGACGCAGTAATTCTTTCTGGAATTTAAATAAATCTTAAATGATTTATTTATTTCAGAAAAATAACCAAAACTTCTAAAAATCATAGAAAATAATCTATAACTCAGATTGAAAAGATTTATATATGAAAAATGATCGGAAAAATCCAATCTATCCATCTGTACCATTTGCATGCATGTTTGAACAACCTAAGGTTGTTGTTTATGGCAATTTGCATAATTAGCATTTAAATAAGCACATATGGAGTTTGAATTTGAACCCTTGGTTCAAACCAACTTCATTGAATCTGGTTTCTAGTTGCATTAGCTCAAACCACAACATATTGCCATGTCATGATAATGCATCATATTGTCGCATTGCATTGATAGTGTTCTTCCTTGTTTGCCGGTATTTGTCCCCTCTTAGTAGACGAGGTTCCGACGATGAGTTCGATGACACCGATGAAGTGCTATATTATCATCAGAAGTGCTAGGCAAGCAAAACCACCTTGTTCATTCTGATACAATCCCACTCTCTCGCTCCTGCCCTCTTTTAATGCATTAGGACAACATCGAGTCAACTGTTACATGCTGCGGTAGTTGAACCCCTTATCCTCTGCATGACCTGTCATTGCCACAGTAAATAGATGAAACCCACTAGCATGAGTAGGAGTTGTTTGAGCCATGATGTGCCTACTCATTCATGCTTGTTTGTCATGCCTGCTATTGCTTAGAGTTGTGTCAGGTCTGATTCTTCAGGGATGAATTGGAGGTGTGCGAACATGTCTTACCGTTGAGAGCTAAGTCTGTGAACACGATTTGGTAAAGGAAGCGGTGAGAGGCCATGTAGGAGTACATGGTGGGTTGTCTCATTGAAACCATCCTCAGGAACTGAGTTCTGTGTTTGTGATCCATGAACAGCTACTACCACACATTGGGATCCTTAATTGACTCTCTCGGCTTCATAACCACCCTTGTCCTCTGTCCAGGAGTTGTAAGTAGTTTCTGGTGTTTGTAGTATGCTGGAGGCCGTGCGCAGCGCTGACCCGAGGGGTGGGCTGTGATGTGGTAGGCACGTGGCCGGGCATGCCGGGCCCCCGTTTGGTGTCGCGGAACCCTGTCCACATCGTTTGGGGCCGTATGTGGAAACCTCGGCTGGACTCCTTGCGGATGGAACCTGAATAGGTGATAAACCTGGACTAGAGACTTGAGTGTTTAGGTAGGCCGTGGGTGACACCCTCGTTGGGCTTCCGCTTGAAGGTTGCCAAGTACATGTCATGTAAACGGCGGTATGTGGTGAGAGCGTGTGTGAAGAAGTACACCCATGCAGGGTTAACATCATCTATTCGAATAGCCATGTCCACGGTAATGGACTTCTGGGTTGCCTATAACAGTTCATAGACAAGTGAAAGTGGATACTCAAAAATGCACAAGATAAGCATGAGTGCTATGGATGGCGTTCTCGTAAGGAGACAGGAGCGGATCCATAGTGGTGTATTGATATGGCGAATATGTGGACTCGTGTGCGCCACCTCGAAAGAGTTACTTGCAGTCATAGTTTAGGATAGCCACTGAGTCAAAGCTGGCTTGTTGCAGTCAAACTCCACCACCCCCTTTGTTGATACTGATGCATATGTAGCTAGTTCTGATGTAAGTCTAACTGGGTACATTTGGACTCACGTTTGCCTATTTTATGTTTTGCAGAGAGACGTCAGCCTCACTAGTAGTTCCGTGTGGTCTTCGACATTTAGCTTGATACCTCAGCTACAATCTTGTGCCCTCGGCAGGATCTGGTAGATAGTCAGGCTTCTCAGCCTTTTTCATTTGTAGATGCCTGTACTCAGACATGTTAAGCTTCCGCATGTGCTTTGACTTGTATGCTCTGAATGTTGGGTCATGAGACCCATGTTTGTAATATCTCGCTCCTAGGAGCCTAATGAATAAATACTTGAGTCGTAGAGTTATGTTGTGATGCCATGTTGTATTTACACATATTGAACGTATTGTGTCTATGATTGAAATGCTTGGTATGTGTGGGATCCGACAACCTAGTCTTTTATCCTTGGTAGCCTCCCTTATGGGGAAATGTAGTCTTGTGCTTCCATGAGCCATAGTAGTCTGCTACAGCCCGGTTCACCGGAGTCCTGCTAGCCCAGCACTACTGCTCCGGAACACTTGACTGGCCGGCATGTGATTCACTTCGTTCCTGTGTCTGTCCCTTCAGGGAAATGTCACGCGGTGACATCCGGAGTCCTGCCTAGCCTGCTACAGCCCGGTTCACCGGAGTCCTGTTAGCCCAGTGCTACAGCCCGGATTCGCACGCTACTGACCGACATGCTTGATGTTGATTCATGTATGCATGTCCCCGCAAGTTAGTGCCACTTTGGGTTCACGACTAGTCATGTCGGCCCGGGTTCTCTGTCATATGGATGCTAGCGACACTATCATATACATGAGCCAAAAGGCGCAAACGGTCCCGGGCCATGGTAAGGCGACACCCGTGGGAATACCGTGTGTGAGGCCGCAAAGTGATATGAGGTGTTACCGGCTAGATTGATGTGACTTGGAATCGGGGTCCTGACATCTACGTCCTCAGGTCCCGGCCCTCGAGCGAGCTCAGCCGCCGCTGGTATGCCAGGTCGCGATGCCGTGGTCAAGGCCAGGGGGTGAGGGCTGGAGAGCCAGTAAGAGCTCCTGAGTCGCGATGCTCAGGAGCCCCCCTTTTAACACGCAAGCGGTTGCATCATAGAGGGGTGGACCCGCGGCGGATGGCAACCGAGCAGGCGGTAATCATAGGCAGATTAAGCATGGAAGACAAATCAACTTGGGTAAATGCAGAAAGATACATGCCACTGGGTCAGGCCCGAGCGGCTTGGGGATGATGCAGCCCAAGGGGCGCCCCCAGCAAGGTAAGCTAAAGACATAAGCAAAAGGGATACATGCCACAGGGACGGACCCACGCGGCCTGGGAATAATGCAGCCCAAGGGGCGCTCCCAGCTCAACGAACTTGGAAAATGTCACCTGGTTCTGTTGACGAAGGAGAGTTGAGGCAGCTGAAGGTACACGGTGAAGGAATGGCTCCTCACGAGCCGCCGGGGCCTTGAGCCTCGGGAGGCTCTGGGCTCGGTGGTTCCTTGAAGACCGTCTCCATCTCTTCCAGGACGGCATTGTACCTGGCCTCCTGAGCTGCCAGGACACGCCGCATGTTGCGCTGATAGGCTGACGCCACGCTCGGCAAGCCGAAGGGCATGCGAACGTAGCTGTGTGGTGGGCCCTCGCAACGGCCCACACGCGAAGGCCAGAAAAGCTCCTGAGATGCGGCCCTGTTGAGCCCTGGGACGTCGATGCAGACGCGCAGCCTGGCATCCTCGCCTGGATGGGGAGCTGCACCTGGTGAGCGGCGGTCGCCGTGCATGGCCCTTGCGTCTTGGAGTTCCTGAGTGGTCTTGGTGATGAACTCCTGAGTGGTGGGCACTCCTTGCCCTGTGTTCTTCTGAGGGAAACGTGTCACGAAGCACGCCTCCAAGTGGTGCCCAAGTGCCTCCCTCGTGAGGTTGGCAAGGTCTGAGGCCCTCTAGAAGAGAGCCCCCAAGCCCTGACCAAGGAGGGTGCCGGGCGCGCCTTCCTATGCGATGGAGGGAGGCGCCCTAGAGCGGGCGCTGATCCTGATGAGGCTCTAGCTGCATCACCACCCTCCTGAGATCCTGCATGGTGCAACTGCTTCTTCTTCTTGGGGAGGGCCTCAGGAGGGCCCTTGCCTTTGCTGTCGGGGTCGTCGATTGCTGCAGCTTGGAAGGCGCGCTCGAGGGAGCACACCGCATCTCTCTCTTCACATGGGACCGTGATGATTCCGCCGCTTCCCGGCATCTTGAGGACGTTGTAGCCGTGGTGGGTGACCACCATGGACTCGGCCAGGGCCAGATACTCGAGGATGGCGTTGTACGGCAGGTGGATGTGCGTGACGTCGAATTCGATGAGCTCAGTGCGGTAGTTCTTGCGCTCCCCGAAGGTGACAGGCAGGCGGACCTGCCCTATCGGTGTGGTGGAACTGTCGGTCACTCCTGAGAAAGGCTTGGTAGGCTGAAGCTGCTCATACGGGACCTGGAGGTTGTCGAACGTGTCGACGGATATGACGTTGAGCCCTGCGCCGCCGTCGATGAGGGTCTTGGTAACTTGCACATTGCTGATGACTGGTGAACAAAGCATCGGGAGGGCGCCAGCGGTGGCTGCGGACTTGAGCTGATCTGCCGAGTTGAAGGTGATGGTGCACTGGGCCCACCTGAGCGGGCACGTGGCCTCGAGCTTGGGGAGCACTGCGTTCACTTCACGAGCGAACTGTTTGAAGATGCGCTGAGAGGCTGGGGCCTGAGCGCCGCCCAAGATGCAGGAGATCGCACGCGGCTCCTGGAAGCCCCCAGCCCCCTCGTCCTGATGGTGATCGTCGTTCCTTCTTGGTGGTGGCGGCAGCGGGGGAAGACCGGCGTTGCCCTGAGGGCGATCCTCACGAGGCTGGTCCCTCCAGGCGCCCTCGCGAGGGTGGTCCTGCCAGCGGTCCTCACGAGGCCTGTCGCGCCACTCCTGGCGCGGGCCACGGTCGTCCCAGCGTCCGCCTCCACGTCCTCCTTCACGGCCGTAGCCCCGGTCGCTGCACTTGGGGCGTCAACCGAAACGTCCTTCGCGAATGGCTCTGAGCTCTTGAGAGTCACTGGTGTTGTGGGTGTTCAGGTTGTGGAAGGCGCAGAATGGTCGGCTGCCCTTGGATGACTCGAGCTGGTCTCTGCCCCGCTTGGTGTCCAGCTCCGCTGCAAGCATAGCTGCTTCCTTGTGATTCACGTCCTTAGCCTTGGCCTTCTTCTCCTCTACACCCGCAGCTGGCAGCTCGAGGAGGGAAATGCGCCCCTCCTCAGCTCTTGCGCACTTGGTTGCCAGGTTGAACAGCTCCTGAGATGTGCACAGCTCCTCGTGGATAGTGAGCTCCTCCTTCATCTTAAAGTCGTGGACGCCATCAGAGAACGCGGAGATTATGGCCTCGTCCGTGACCTTGGGGATCTTGAGGCGAGTGTTGTTGAAGCGCTGGATGTACTTCTGGAGGGTCTCTCCTGGTTGTTGCTTGATGCGGCGTAGGTCACCCGCGGCCGGCGGGCGGTCGCGGGTGCCCTAGAAATTGGCGACGAAGCGGTCGCGCATCTCATCACAAGAGGAGATCGAGCCGTGCTGCAGGTTCAGGAGCCAGGAGCGGGCACCATCCTTGAGAGCCATGGGAAATCAGTTCGCCATGACATTCTCGTCTCCGTTGGCCGCTTCGATGCTCAGCTCGTAGAGTTGCAGGAACTCCGCGGGGTCGGCGGTGTCATCGTAGCGACGAGGCAGATCCGGCTTGCACTTGCCTGGCCAGGCGACGCTACGCAGCTCGGGGGTGAAGGCGCGGCAGTCGGCCGTGGTTGCCGGGGCCCGTCTCGGAGGTTGAGCTTAGTCTTGGTGAGGCCCGCGTGCCGCTACTGCAGGTAGCACGTGGTCTTGGCGAGGTGGCGCGGGGAGCGCAGGTGCAGCTTCCTGCGGCCAAGGAATTTCTTTGCAGCTTCTCTCTACGCGCGCGGGTACCGGGCGTGGTGGATCATGCCGTGGGGCCGCGCGCCTTGGTGCCAAGGCACCGTCTTGGGGCAGAGGTGGTGGAGGTGCTCCATGAGCCACGTCGCCCGTGGCTCGCGGAGGGCGAGGCAGAGAGTGGGACGGCGCCGGGGAGCCTCCTGCGGTGCGGATGAGCTCAGCGACGCGGTCGAGCCAGTGCTCGTAGAGGTCGTCGACTGGGCGATAGCGCAGGAGCTTGTTCGCCATGAGGAGTGCGGCCTGCGCGTCCATGGGAGCGCGACGTGCGTGGGACAAGGAACCGGCCGGGGTCAGCGATGGAGTGGTGGTGCGGCCATCCTGCCACACCGATGGGTGCAGTGAGGACGCTTGCTATTTGTTCCTCGTCGGGCCGGTAGCGGCGTTGGCGGCAGGAGACGAAGAACGACGAGGCCCGCCGACGGGAGCCGTCTGAGCAACGCGGGCGGTGAGCGCGGCGAGCATCCGCCATGGAGATGACGGAGCGACGAATCGACGGAAGGGAAGCTACGGTGCACCCCTACCTGGTGCGGCAATGTCGGAGATGGGGTTCCGGCAAAACCCTTAAACTTTGAACTCTGGGGTGCGCCCGAAGTTCTTTCCCTCCTACCGATCCACGCCCTAGCTCGCTAAGATCTCACGAACGAACTCGACGCACTCGCAACACAGAAAGACACGAGATTTATACTTGTCTGGGCCACCGTTGTGGTGTAATACCCTACTCGAGTGTGTGGTGCTGGATTGCCTCTTGGGCTGATGAAGAACAGTACAAGGGGAAGAACAGCCTCCTGAGGTTGAGGTGTTCTTGTGCTCTGTGGAGTTGTGGATGGGAACTCGATTCGTTCCCCCCCTACTGTGGTGGCTAGCTCTACTTATATAGGTCCTAGTCCTCCCCAAATATTGAGCGGGAAGGGAGCCAACAACGGTGGGCGAATTTGAAAGGGGACAACTAGTACAAGCTATCCTGACAAAAGCGGTCTTCGTGTGCAAAAGGCTCTGGTGGTAACGCCGTCTTGGGCTCCACGGTGACCTCCATCTTGCCGTCCTGCTGGTCTTGGTCTTGTTGCACCGATATGGTGTCACACCCTGCATTTTGTAACATGTCATTTGCATTATTATAGCATGAAATTTGGACCAACAAAAACTTCTGCGTTATTTGGCTTTTTATTTGGAGTTGGTTTTCTCTCTGTGATTTTTAAGTGCTCTTTAAAGTCAACACAACTCCACCCTATATACTTCATCTCCTTGCCCCAAACTTCTGCCCAATGATCATGCCATGTGTATGGAACAGTATAGTATTTTATTACAAAAATAATTTGGCCAAATAGTATTTTCAAAATTTAGTTTTCCAAAAACCCTTGAATTGAGGTTTGCACTACAAGTACTTGATTTGGGGTATGAAAAACATTTCAAAAAGTATATTTGAAACCTATTATATATAGGATTCCCATAAACCACAAAAATATAATTTTAAAATTTATTTTCCTATTTTATTTAAAAGCTTTTTCTTAAGGCCCGAAATGGTCTTTAATAGGTAAAAATTATTTTATTGTTTCAAAAATATATGAAAAAAATCAGGGAAACTCTGTGGACATATATTTTCCATATATGAGAGTTTCAACACATGGTCATGTTCCAAATATTGGACAAAACCTCCCAAAACCATTTCTGCCCATTTCAAAGATTTGAAATATTTCTACAGGAAATATTTTCATAAAAATCCAAGGAAAATCCAGCAAGTCACAAATGCATATTGTGATCACCTTGCAAAGCCTCATCTCAACTAAGGTCAGTTTGGTTCACCAAAATGCCCCAAAACCCTCTCTGACCAGAATCAAATTTGAACAAACTTTGTACTACCAAATTTCTCTCCTTGGACCCAACTTTTGTGATCATGTTCACATGACCAAATGAGGCCTCTACACCAAGTGGTGCATCAAGGAGAAGTGAATTGCTCAACTAGATCTACACAAGTTCATTTCTGCTAATTTCTAGGGTTTACAAAAGTTGCATTGGCAACTTTGCCCAAATAAGCTCCAAATTGGTGGAAGGCCCTAATTATATGTGACATTTCACCCTGTGGAGTCTCATGGCAAATGGAAATCATCTACTTGCCCAAACCTGCATCAAACACCTTCTGCCACTTTACCAAAATCCCATTTTTGGCCTCTTCCACTAATCTCCGTAGGCTCAACTTTCTACCACGACCCCTCCTAGTCCCCCTCTAGCACTTGTGTGCTTGCTGCCCGAGGAAGCAATGATGAAGGGGGGAGAACCCCAATTTTTCTTCTCTGGACAGTGGATTCCTCCCTCTCTCTCAGCCTCCTTCTCTCCCCTCAGCTTTTCAGAGCACCCAAGGCTCTCCCCAGCTTTTGCCCATGCCTCCTTCAGCTGCCAGCCGCAAGTGGACGCGTGCGGACGCGGGAAAGCCACGGATGCCGGCCAAAGTCGCGCTCTGGAGCACCTGACAGGGCACCCGACCGTTAACGTCGCGTCTCCCGGCCACCTCGAGCCTCCCTCGCGCGCTAGTCGATGCCCCTCGACGTCCGCTCCATGCCAGCAGGCCGCACACTTGCTCCCGTGCCCTCCTCTCTCTCCTACAGCTCGCGCCAGAACACCGCCCCGCGCCTGTGGCCCGCCCGCAGCTCGTCCCGCTCCTCCTCTCTCTCCCTGGCACCCTAGACCTCTCCCACGAACACCCCCGAGCCCTCCATTCCTCTCTAACGGCCACCCGAGCCGATCCCGCGGGCACCCGTAGGCCGCGCCTACGATGGACCTCGGCCAGCCTATATAAGGCGACCCCGAGCCTCTCTCTCACTTCCTGTCGCCCTCCCACACTCCCAATCTACCTCCCGATCCATCCATTTGTCTCCAGAGCCACCCGAGCTCGAGATCAAGCTCGAGCTCCGCCGCCTCGGCTCGTCAGCGTCCACGTGGTACAGGCCTCCTCCGCCCACATTTTCTCTCGATCTGGAACCACACGGCGTCACTGACCATTTCCCCTCTCTTCCCCACTCCTTTTGCAGCCGGGAACGGCCGGAACCATCAACGCCCGAAGCACCTCCGCCGCGTGACCTCGTCGCCGGCGAACCTGGCTGCTCCGGTGACCAACTCCACCTCCACCCGAACGGCGACACAACGCTGAGCCCAGCCGTGCCCTCGCCCGACCTCGCTGTGCCCTCGCCCGACCTCGCCGTGCCCTGCATCGTCACCGGTGAGCTCGCCGGCCATCTGGACTCGGGGTTAGGGATGACAAGCGGCCGCCCCCCGTCGGCCTCTCCACTCCATCGTCTCTCTCTCTCTCTCGCTGACGCCTGGGCCCCGCCCGTCAGGTTTGAAAACCTGGCGCGCGCGCGCGCCGGCTCTCCTGGGCCTTTTTCCCCTTTGGGCCTGCTGCACTTCAGCTGTTCTGGCCCGGCGGGCACAGTGCCCTTTCTCTTTATCTTTTTCTCTCCCTTTTCCAAAAATTCTACAGGATTAAATATTAATCCAAATGCAATAATTCCAGTTCCGAAAATCTTGTAAAAATCCCACCTATTTAATGGTGTAGCTTTCATACATGCCCAACCAACTTTTCTGTACTGCTCAAATTCAAATTCAAATTTGAGCAATTAAATCCTTGTTTAAAAATGCATTGCTCTGTCCCTGTAGCTCCAAATCCAAAACTAAGAATTTTCCCCTCCTTAGTTTTAACCCTAGTATTTAACAAAAATGAGTTGACATTTTTCTGAGCACTTTGGTTTTTCTGTTTTATTATTGTCTTATTTTTCCGTTGTTTTCTTGCGACGATTAGATCCCGTGTTTGACGAAGTAGTTGGAGGAGAAGAAGGAGAAGGGCCTGAAGACTTTGAAGACCAAGCCAACCAAGGCAAGCAGCCCTTTGACCATGTCCATGAAACCCTTTTTATGCATGTCATATATCACTTTACTATTGTTGCATCGGAATCATGATGTGATGGTAACCACTTTGATGGGTTGCCTCTGTTACTTCCTCGTTGATACTTGCATGGTGCATGACCCTACCTCCTTATGAGGGTTATGCCGGTGGGAGAAGATAGGATGCTAAAGTAGATGCTACGCAAATGGGACGGGTATATGCAGGGTGATGGAGGCAAGTATGCTCCCAAAGACTTTTTGAAAACCCCGCGGGTGCCACTAATGCCCGAGGGAGATGTTGAGCTAGGTAACCACTTGACAAAGAAGTGGTGTACCGGAGAAGGATATGTGAGTGTGGTTTCAAAAACGGATTGGTTTAAGTTGCGACCGTTATTCCAACCTTACATGCGCAACCACACTACCCTTATATGGGAAAGGGCATTATTGATTACCTAGGCCGATACTAGCTTGGAGCCCGCATTACTAGTGACGGGAGAGTTGTTGGTGCGCTCTCTCGGGACGGGGTCGTGCCAGGTAGGGCGGCCAAGAACATTTTTATGGGGCACCGGGCACACCGTTGGTACCCCGTGCCAGTGGTATGTGATAAATATGGGAGCGAGGCTCCACAATTTTAAGATGTGAAATGTTGGGCACGGGGGTTACTACCAATCGAGTGGACTCCATGTTAGTGTCGTCTAGGGAAAGATAGTGATCGGGTGCTTACCCCGGGTACTTGAGGTACCGCGGGTCGTGGATGACATGGAAGTTCCCCGGATCTTGTGGGTAAAGTGTGCAACCTCTGCAGAGTGTAAAACTATTCGAATAGCCGTGTCCACGGTCAAGGACAGTTGGGTAACCGCTCTTGGGCTACGTCCACTTGTTTACGAAACCTGGTGAGTGTGTTTGGATAAGTGGGAAGAACTACTTGGGTCAAGTCAAAGGATTTGACATGATTGAGTAGGGTTGGTGCCCACACCATTTATGTTAATACCTGTAACCAGACCCTATGGTTACTTGAATTCAGACGATGCTTGATTTACCAGTTATTGAACATGTCAGAGCACAACAAAATTAGCTTTCTGCAAAAACTTACCTATGTCATGCATTGTTGTATCTTGAGCCAAAACATGGGTTCCTTGCGAGTACATTCAAAGTACTCATTGGCTTGCCACTGGTTATTTAATTGGCCAGGCATGGAAGAACAGGAGTTCGAAGAATAGTTCTTTGGAGACGAACATGCGGACTAGGACGTTTCCCAGTCAGAATGCCTGTAGGGTTAAGGCAGATGGCATGGGTCCTACTTATCGACGAAGATTTCCGCTGCTTAAGTTTATTTGGTACTCAGCCCGTATGGCTTTATCCATGTAAGACTTGACCACAATTGTCATAATTTGTGTAAGACGGTATGTATGGATGTAAGACTCTTGCTACTCAGTTTCTGTGTGTTCGGTGAGCATTGATCTCTGGGATCACTTTACACGTGCATTCGGTGATCACGACTTACGAGTCAGGGTCCCCACAGAGCTGGTATCAGAGCCATCCCGACTGTAGGAAGCCTTAGTTAGCATGGATGTTAGTTAGGGTGAGACTATCTACAAAATTACCTATATACCTACGTTTTCTAAAAATGTCCCAAACATAGGTCACATTTCCTCTATTGACCCTTCCCCTTCCACTTTTGTAGATGGTCGTCATACCCGAGGACTTCCTGACCACTGGCTTTCCCGTGCTTCTTGAGGATAGCCTCAAGAAGTGCCAGTTCACTCGAGCCCCCACCTTCTCCTATCACGAGCACTGGATCGACATCACCAAGAAGGAGTATCACGTGGAGGTAGTCGTGAGGGCGAACGATTCTCCGACAAGCTGGTTCTTTGAAGGACCCCAGATGGCGACCCTGCTTCTTGCCGTTGAGACTGCTGCACTCAAGGCGCTGACTCGCCTTCGAGATCTTCTGCCAGAGATGGCAAGTGAGCCAGCCACTCGTTACCTGCCTTATCGTAAGGAGGGTGATGACGAGAGCAGCGCACCAGCTCCACCCATGGACGAGGGGCTTCCCCTCCGTTTCTAGACCTACTTCAGCTTGTGTGCTGACAGCCTTGCACAACACTTGGCCTCGGAGTCGATGGAGCTTCGGAGGGAACTCCATGAGACCAAGGAACTCCTCCGCCTAGCTCAGACAAAGGCGGACAGGATCAAGAAGGATGGTGCTCCCCCTGGACAGCCCGTTGTTGCCTATCGAGGCGGGCGACCCCCACAGGCTACGCATGCCAAGGGATCATCTCGGCCACGCCGTATGACGGCGAAGGAATATCGCAACCTCTTCATGGTGCCACCGGCGAAGCAGCGCCGTGTTCAGCTCCTCCACTCCCCCACTCCCTCAAGTGACGAAGAAACTGAGACAGATGAAGATGAGGAGGAAGACCCAGAGGAGCCGGAATACGCGACCGAGCATTCCACCACTTAGACACCGTTCAGGACTAGGATAGGCCAGTCCGTAACCCTTAAGGTAGGATAGGTCGTGTACCCCTATGCGAAGTCGAGTCCATGTAATGGTTCAAATGAAACCATGTTGTCTTGTGGTTGCCTTCAACTTGTTTGATGGAAGTCGTACTTTCCCTTCGGGAACTTGTAAACGACTACATCCCCCATTTGGTTTTAATGCATGAGTTTGGCCCTTCTGGCCCTTGCTTAACTTAAAATTGTGTCACGCCCACCCCCTTACTAGGCATCCCATCTATATTGCTTTCCCTTATCTTTCCCAATCATGAGACCTTGACCGCTCCAACAGGATGCCTGTTGTAACACGTACTGGTACCTCTACTCAGCAGCAAGAAACTGGAGCAGGAGCCAGCCAAGACCAAACCCAAGGACAAGCTCCACCACCGCCACCGCCTCCAAACATGGACATGGCTCAGCTTCTCCAGGCCTTCCGAGAGGAACGCCAAGCCAACACTGCAGCCCTCCAGATGATTGCTCAAGCTGTCAACCGCCAGCCGGCGGGGAACGGCAATGGACACTCCACGTTGGCAGAGTTCAAGAAGCATGCACCACCCACCTTCATCGAGAATGCTGAACCCCTGGATGCAGACGACTGGGTCCGCACCATTGAGGATCTGTTGGAACTAGTCGGTGCACTGAAGACCACGAGAGGGTGGCATATGCTGCCCACTGTCTCGGGGGAACTGCCAGAGCTTGGTGGGATGGATTCAAGGTCATGCATGCTGGGCAAAACATCACTTGGAATGACTTCAAGACAGAATTCCGCAAGGCCCATATTCCTTCCGGAATCATGGCCATCAAGAAGCGTGAGTTCCGAGCCCTGAAGCAAGGAAGTAGCACTGTCAAGGAGTACATGCAGAAGTTCAGTGTTCTGTCAAGGTATGCTCCTGAGGATGTCAGCACTGATGCTGCCAAAAGAGAGCGCTTCATGGAAGGCCTTAACCAGACTCTGCAGTACTCGCTTGTTGTGTGTGACTGCCCAACCTTTCCTGATCTGGTGAACAAGGCACTCATGCTTGAGGACAAGCGACGTGCTTTGGATGATACCCGTAAGGCCTCGCCCGTGGCAGCCAGCCCTGGTCAAGCCAATCTATCTGCAGCCAAGAGCCCCTGCACCCTGCACCAACTATCAGCCTCAGCAGTACGCCAACCCGAGGCCAGCTTACAACAACCCCAATAACAATGCCGGCAAGAGCATCAACCCCAATCAAGCCACTTGCTTTGGATGTGGTCAGGCAGGACACTACTCCAAGTATTGCCCCAACAAGAAGCCCGATGCCCCGCGCCCCAATGCGCAGAACCCAGGACAAGGCCGCGGAATGCCACCAAGGAACCAAGCTCCCCGCAACCCGCCTAACAATGGCAAGGGTCGTGTGAATCATGTCACTGCAGAAGAAGCCCAGGAAGACCCGGATGTCGTGCTGGGTACGTTCCTTGTTAAGTCAGCACCTGCAACTGTCTTGTTTGATTCTGGAGCCACGCATTCATTTGTCACCCAAGAATTTGCATTAAAAAGTGGCATGACCCCTACACCCCTGAATAACCCTATGGTGGTACAAACCCCCGGAGCAGAGATGAGAGCCAAGGTAGGATGTAAGGGAGTCAGAATTGTCATTAACGGGGTAGACTTCCTAGCATACCTTATCGTCTTAAGATCACAAGGCTTGGATGTGATCTTAGGGATGAATTGGCTCATCAAGCACCAAGGCTTGTTCGATTGTGCCAACCGAACTGTCACTGTGACCAATGACCAAGGAGTCGAAGTTAAATTTGCCTCCAACCCCTCCTCTGCTCAAGCCACCCAAGTCAACTGTCTGACTGAAGTTGGATTGGAGCAAGTGCCGGTAGTATGCGAATACCCCGATGTCTTTCCTGATGAGCTACCCGGAATGCCTCCTGACCAAGACATTGTATTCATCATCGAGCTCATACCCGGAGCAGGACCCATCTATAAGAAGCCTTATAGAATGGGATCGGAAGAGTTAGCAGAGTTGAAGAAGCAACTGGAAGAGCAGTTGAGGAAGGGATTTATCCGCCGTAGTGCCTCTCCTTGGGGATCACCTGTTCTGTTTGTGGCAAAGAAGGACGGTACTATCCGCTTATGCATTGACTATCATTCCCTCAATGAAGTTACAATCAAGAACAAGTATCCACTTCCCAAGATTGAAGATCTGTTTGATCAACTCAATGGGGCCAAGGTGTTCTCCAAGGTCG
The DNA here is from genome assembly GCF_018294505.1 of Triticum aestivum. NCBI lineage: Eukaryota > Viridiplantae > Streptophyta > Magnoliopsida > Poales > Poaceae > Triticum > Triticum aestivum. The sequence continues at coordinate 348,827,421 of NC_057814.1, forward strand.
ACCTCAGATCTGGGTACTACCAGCTTAAAATCAGACCCCAAGATATTCCGAAGACAGCATTTGTAACCAGATACGGCCTGTATGAGTGCACGGTCATGTCCTTTGGATTGACCAATGCCCCAGCTTACTTCATGTATCTCATGGATAAGGTCTTCATGGAATATTTGGACAAGTTTGTTGTCGTCTTCATTGATGACATTCTTGTCTTCTCGAAGACGGAAGAAGAGCACGAGCAACACTTGAGGATGGTCCTAGACAAGCTTCGAGAGCACCAACTGTACGCCAAGTTCAGCAAGTGCGAATTTTGGCTGCATGAGGTTGGATTCTTGGGTCATAAATTGATTGCCAAAGGATTGTCAGTGGATCCCACCAAGATCCAAGTCGTGACTGAAATGCAAACCCCAAGCAATGTGAAGGAAGTCAGAAGCTTCCTCGGACTCGTGGGATATTACCACAAGTCTGTTGAAGGATTCTCAAGCATTGCCCGACCCATGACCCAGCTTTTGAAGAAGGACAAGAAGTTTGAATGGACGCCGAAGTGCGAAGAAAGCTTCCAGGAGCTGAAGAAGAGATTGACCACCGCCCCAGTTCTGGCCACACCTGATATTCACAAAGAACTTGTGATATATTGTGATGCGTCGAGAGCAGGGCTTGGAGGTGTTCTTATGCAAGAAGGCAGAGTCGTAGCATATCTGTCCAGACAGCTACGTCCTCATGAAGAGAACTATGCTACTCATGATCTTGAGTTAGCAGCAGTGGTTCATGCCCTGAAGAGATGGCGGCATTACCTCCTAGGGAAGCGGTGTGAGATATACACGGATCACAAAAGTCTGAAGTATATCTTCACTCAGAAGGAATTGAACATGAGGCAGAGAAGATGGCTAGAATTGATCAAGGATTATGATCTCAGTGTTCAATACCACCCTGGAAAGGCTAATGTGGTAGCAGATGCATTAAGCAGAAAGGCTTGTTCCTTGAATGCTATGCTTAAGGAAAAGCTACCCGCCTTGTATAAGGAACCTGAAAGCTTCGGGTTGGAACTGGTTGCACCAGGATTCTTGGCCAACCTCGAAGTCAAGCCTACCCTGATGGATGATGTTAAGGAAGCTCAGAAGGGACACGAGAGTATTGAAGGCATCAAGAGGTAGATCAAGGCACGAAAGGCCCCAGGATTCTTAGAGGATGAGCAAGGAATTGTGTGGTTCGGGAATCGCATTTGCGTACCCAACAAGGTTGAGCTCAAGAATTTGATCTTGCAAGAAGCTCATAAAACCCCGTATTCCATCCACCCCGGAGGAACTAAGATGTATCAAGACCTAAAGGAAATATTCTGGTGGCATGGCATGAAGAGAGAGATAGCTGTTTTCGTCGCTAAGTGTGACGTATGCCAGAGAGTCAAGGCTGAACATCAGCGACCCGCTGGATTGTTACAACCTTCAAGGTGCCTGAATGGAAGTGGGACAAAGGCGGGATGGACTTCATCACCGGACTACCCAGGTCAAGCAAGGGGCATGACTCCATATGGGTCATTGTTGACATTTGACCAAGGTGGCCCACTTCATTCCTATCAAGACGACCTATAAGGGGAACCAGTTAGCCAGTCTCTACATCAACCGAGTTGTAAGCCTTCATGGTGTTCCCAAGGAGATTGTGTCGGATAGAGGAACCCAATTTACCTCAAGGTTCTGGAAGAATTTCCAAGAGGCCATGGGGACCAAGTTGTCCTTCAGCACTGCTTTCCACCCCCAGACCGGAGGACAGACAGAACGAGTGAATTAGATACTCGAAGACATGCTCCGAGCCTGTGTCTTAGCATATGGAGCTAAGTGGGAAGATTGCTTACCCTTCGCCGAGTTCTCCTACAACAATAGCTACCAGTCCAGTCTTCAGATGGCACCGTTTGAAGTGCTATATGGACGGAAGTGCCGCACTCCCCTCAATTGGTCCGAGACTGGAGAAGGACTAGTATTTGGGCCCGATATCCTTCGTGAAGCAGAAGAGCAAGTCCAACTTGTTAGAGAGCGTTTGAAGATTGCCAAGTCAAGACAGAAGAGCTACGCTGACCCACGACGTCGAGACATGACCTTCCGAGTTGGAGACCATGTCTATCTCCGGGTCACGCCTCTCAAGGGAACCCAACGCTTCCATGTCAAAGGAAAGCTCGCACCAAGATACATCGGCCCCTTCAAGATCACTGAACGGCGAGGAGAAGTGTCTTACTAGTTGGAACTGCCACCTGAACTATCCGATGTGCACAGCTCCGGAAGTGTCTCCAAGTTCCAGACAAGCCTGATCTTTATAAGGACGTCGATCACCAAGCCATTGACCTTCAGCCTAATTTGACCTACCGTGAGAGGCCCATCTGCATTTTGGACGAGGCTGAGCGACGCACTCGAAGCCGCACCATCAAGTACTTCAAGTTCCAGTGGAGCAACCACACTGAAGCAGAAGCAACCTGGGAACGTGAAGACTACCTTAGAACCGAGTTTCCCGATCTCTTTAAAAGCCTAGTTTAGGAATCTCGGGGACGAGATTCTTGTAAGGGGGGTAGGTCTGTCACACCCTGCATTTTGTAACATGTCATTTGCATTATTAAAGCATGAAATTTGGACCAACAAAAACTTTTGCATTATTTGGCTTTTTATTTGGAGTTGGTTTTCTCTCTGTGATTTTTAAGTGCTCTTTAAAGTCAACACAACTCCACCCTATATACTTCATCTCCTTGCCCCAAACTTCTACTCAATGATCATGCCATGTGTATGGAACAGTATAGTATTTTATTACAAAAATAATTTGGCCAAATAGTATTTCCAAAACCCCTGAATTGAGGTTTGCACTACAAGTACTTGATTTGGGGTATGAAAAATATTTCAAAAAGTATATTTGAAACCTATTATATATAGGATTCCCATAAACCACAAAAATATAATTTTAAAATTTATTTTCCTATTTTATTTAAAAGCTTTTTCTTAAGGCCAGAAATGGTCTTTAATAGGTAAAAATTATTTTATTGTTTCAAAAATATATGAAAAAAATTAGGGAAACTCAGTGGACATATATTTTCCATATATAAGAGTTTCAACACATGGTCATGTTCCAAATATTGGACAAAACCTCCCAAAACCATTTCTGCCCATTTCAAAGATTTGAAAATATTTCCATTCATAAAAATCCAAGGAAAATCCAGCAAGTCACAAATGCATATTGTGATCACCTTGCAAAGCCTCATCTCAACTAAGGTCAGTTTGGTTCACCAAAATGCCCCAAAACCCTCTCTGACCAGAATCAAATTTGAACAACTTTGTACTACCAACTTTCTCTCCTTGGCCCCAACTTTTGTGGTCATGTTCACATGACCAAATGAGGCCTCTATACCAAGTGGTGCATCAAGGAGAAGTGAATTGCTCAACTAGATCTACACAAGTTCATTTCTGCTAATTTCTAGGGTTTACAAAAGTTGCATTGGCAATTTTGCCCAAATAAGCTCCAAATTGGTGGAAGGCCCTAATTATATGTGACATTTCACCCTATGGAGTCTCACGGCAAATGGAAATCATCTACTTGCCCAAACCTGCATCAAACACCTTCTGCCACTTTACCAAAATCCCATTTTTGGCCTCTTCCAGTAATCTCCGTAGGCTCAACTTTCTACCACGACCCCTCCTAGTCCCCCTCTAGCACTTGCGTGCTTGCTGCCCGAGGAAGCAATGATGAAGGGGGGAGAACCCCAATTTTTCTTCTCTGGACAGTGGATTCCTCCCTCTCTCTCAGCCTCCTTCTCTCCCCTCAGCTTTTCAGAGCACCCAAGGCTCTCCCCAGCTTTTGCCCATGCCTCCTTCAGCAGCCAGACGCAAGTGGACGTGCGCGGATGCGGAAAAGCCGCGGATGCCGGCCAAAGTCGCGCTCTGGAGCGCCTGACAGGGCACCTGACCGTCGACGCCGCGTCTCCCGGCCACCTCGAGCCTCCCCCGCGCGCCAGCCGATGCCCCTCGACGTCCGCTCCACGCCAGCAGGCCGCCCACTTGCTCCCGCGCCCTCCTCTCTCTCCTGCAGCTCGCGCCAGAACGCCGCCCCGCTCGGCCAATCCTCGCGCCGCCCCTGTGGCCCGCCCGTAGCTCATCCCGCTCCTCCTCTCTCTCCCTGGCACCCTAGACCACTCCCATGAACACCCCCGAGCCCACCATTCCCTCTCTAACAGCCACCCGAGCCTATCCCGCGGGCACCCATAGGTCGCTCCTATGATGGACCTCGGCCAGCCTATATAAGGCGACCCCGAGCCTCTCTCTCGGTTCCTGTCGCTCTCCCACACTCCCAATCTACCTCCCGATCCATCCATTTGTCTCCAGAGCCACCCGAGCTCGAGATCGAGCTCGAGCTCGGCCACCTCGGCTCGTCGGCGTCCACGCGGTACAGGCCTCCTCCGCCCACATTTTCTCTCGATCTGGAACCACACGGCGTCACTGACCATTTCCCCTTTCTTCCCCACTCCTTTTGCAGCCGGGAACGGCCGGAACCACGCCCGAAGCACCTCCGCCGCGTGACCTCGTCGCCGGCGAACCAGGCTGCTCCGGTGACCAACTCCACCTCCACCCGAACGGCGACACACGCTGAGCCAGCCGTGCCTCGCCACCTCGCTCGCACCTCGCCGTGCCCTGCATCGTCACCGGTGAGCTCGCCGGCCTCTGGACTCGGGGTTAGGATGACAGGCGGCCCCCCGTCGCCTCTCCCTCCATCGTCTCTCTCTCTCTCGCTGACGCCTGGGCCCCGCCCGTCAGGTTTGAAAACCTGGCGCGCGCGCGCCGGCTCTCCTGGGCCTTTTCCCCTCTGGGCCTGCTGCACTGCAGCTGTTCTGGCCCGCGGGCACAGTGCCCTTTCTCTTTTTCTTTTCTGTCCCTTTTCCAAAAATTCCACAGGATTAAATATTAATCCAAATGCAATAATTCCAGTTCCTAAAATCTTGTAAAAATCCCACCTATTTAATGGTGTAGTTTCATACATGCCCAACCAACTTTTCTGTACTGCTCAAATTCAAATTCAAATTTGAGCAATTAAATCCTTGTTTAAAAATCCATTGCTCTGTCCCTGTAGCTCCAAATCCAAAACTAAGAATTTTCCCCTCCTTAGTTTTCACCCTAGTATTTAACAAAAATGAGTTGACATTTTTCTGAGCACTTTGGTTTTTCCGTTTTATTATTGTCTTATTTTTCCGTTGTTTTCTTGCGACGATTAGATCCCGTGTTTGACGAAGTAGTTGGAGGAGAAGAAGGAGAAGGGCCTGAAGACTTTGAAGACAAAGCCAACCAAGGCAAGCAGCCCTTTGACCATGTCCATGAAACCCTTTTTATGCATGTCATATATCACTTTACTATTGTTGCATCGGAATCATGATGTGATGGTAACCACTTTGATGGGTTGCCTCTGTTACTTCCTCGTTGATACTTGCATGGTGCATGACCCTACCTCCTTATGAGGGTTATGCCGGTGGGAGAAGATAGGATGCTAAAGTAGATGCTACGCAAATGGGACGGGTATATGCAGGGTGATGGAGGCAAGTAGGCTCCCAAAGACTTTTCAAAACCCCGCGGGTGCCACTAATGCCCGAGGGAGATGTTGAGCTAGGTAACCACTTGACAAAGAAGTGGTGTACCGGAGAAGGATATGTGAGTGTGGTTTCATAAACGGATTGGTTTAAGTTGCGACCGTTATTCCAACCTTACATGCACAACCACACTACCCTTATATGGGAAAGGGCATTATTGATTACCTAGGCCGATACTAGCTTGGAGCCCGCATTACTAGTGACGGGAGAGTTGTTGGTGCGCTCTCTCGGGACGGGGTCGTGCCAGGTAGGGCGGCGAAGAACATTTTTATGGGGCACCGGGCACACCGTTGGTACCCCGTGCCAGTGGTATGTGATAAATATGGGAGCGAGGCTCCACAATTTTAAGATGTGAAATGTTGGGCATGGGGGTTACTACCAATCGAGTGGACTCCATGTTAGTGTCGTCTAGGGAAAGATAGTGAACGGGTGCTTACCCCGGGTACTTGAGGTACCGCGGGTCGTGGATGACACGGAAGTTCCCCGGATCTTGTGGGTAAAGTGTGCAACCTCTGCAGAGTGTAAAACTATTCGAATAGTCGTGTCCACGGCCAAGGAGAGTTGGGTAACCACTCTTGGGCTACGTCCACTTGTTTGCGAAACCTGGTGAGTGTGTTTGGATAAGTGGGAAGAACTACTTGGGTCAAGTTAAAGGACTTGACCTGATTGAGTTGGGTTGGTGCCCACTCCATTTATGTTAATACCTGTAACCAGACCCTATGGTTACTTGAATTCACACGATGCTTGATTTACCAGTTATTGAACATGTCAGAGCACAACAAAATTAGCTTTCTGCAAAAACTTACCTATGTCATGCATTGTTGTATCTTGAGCCAAAACATGGGTTGCTTGCGAGTACATTCAAAGTACTCATTGGCTTGCCACTCGTTATTTAATTGGCCAGGCATGGAAGAACAGGAGTTCGAAGAAGAGTTCTTTGGAGACGAACATGCGAACTAGGACGTTTCCCAGTCAGAATGCCTGTAGGGTTAAGGCAGATGGCATGGGTCCTGCTTATCGACGAAGATTTCCGCTGCTTAAGTTTATTTGGTACTCAGCCCTTATGGCTTTATCCATGTAAGACGTGACCACAATGGTCATAATTTGTGTAAGACGGTATGTATGGATGTAAGACTCTTGCTACTCAGTTTCTGTGTGTTCAGTGAGCATTGATCTCTAGGATCACTGTACACGTGCATTCGGTGATCACGACTTACGAGTCAGGGTCCCCACATATGGAAACCTTTGCCTGATGCCTCGGTACTCTGCGCCTGCGCCTGCCTCCTTAGCACCAAAGAGGAAACAAGAATGCTGCGCGTGCTGGTGCCCGCCTGGCGCCCTCCTGGTGCTGGTCATCATGGCTCACATCACGAGAGCCTCGTGAGGTTCGCCCCGCCTTGATATCTCCGCTCCTCGCGAGGCAGCCTGGTGAGGCCACTCTCGAGGAGGTCATGCGCCATCCGCCTCGCGAGGCTTGGCCCCTCGCGAGGGTCTTGAATGCTTTGTTGATGAAGATGGGCCGTACAGGCCCGCTAGCATAGCCACGCCGTGGGCCACAGGCAAGCAAGTCTGGGGACCCCCGTTCCCAGAACGCCGACATGCGCTTTGGTTGTGTCTTAGGAGGGTCATCCTCTACTGGGTTTTCCTTGTCAACGCCGCCATTATCTTTTGGTGCATCCATCATGTATACGTCATATGAGGAAGTGGTCATCCATCATCCGGTGAACGGCGGGTTTTGGGCCTCCTCTTCTCCGACATCGTCGTCCATACCGTCGATGTCTTCGGAGTCATAATCGAGCGTGTCGGTTAGGTGTTCGACAGTGGCTATGAAGTGGGTGGTGGGTGGGAAACAAAATTCTCCCTCATCAGCCTCCAGTTCAAACCGGATATAATTCGGCTGGGAGTCCCCCACTAGGGATAGAATTTTTAATGAGTTCAGCATGTCGCTTAAAGGCGAGTGCCGGAAGATGTCCGCGGTGCTGAATTCGGCGATCGATGACCAATCCTGCTCGACATACGCGGACGCACATGGCTGAGAACTTATAGCCGAAAACGAGTCCGAGGTTCCGGCGACACATACATCACCCGAGGATAGGTCTGCGTGCGGCTCCAACGCCGCGGAATCTATGGCTTCCGTGGCGGGGTTGAGCTTCCCATCCTCGGATGGTGGGATCTACTCCGGATCTACGGCATGCCCGATGACAGATTTAAGTCATGTTCATCGTGGCAACGGGGAGCGACTGCCGTGGTCTTGAATCCGTCGAAGATCAAGTCTCCACGGATATCTGCGACGTAGTTCAAGCTCCCAAATCTGACCTGATGGCCAAGGGCGTAGTTGTCGATCTGCTCCAGATGGCCAAGCGAGTTAGCCCGCAGTGTGAAGCCGCCGAACACGAAGATCTGTCCGGGGAGGAAATTTTCCCCTTGGACAATATCGTTGTTGATGATTGAAGGAGCCATCAAACCTTTTGGGGATGGCACAGTGGAACTCTCAATGAAAGCACGAATGTCGGTGTCAAAACCGGCGGATCTTGGGTAGGGGGTCCCGAACTGTGCGTCTAAGGTTGATGGTAACAGGAGACGGGAGACACAATGTTTACCCAAGTTCAGGCCCTCTCTATGGAGGTAATACCCTACTTCCTGCTTGATTGATCTTTATGAATATGAGTATTACAAGAGTTGATCTACCACGAGATCGTAATGGCTAAAACCCTAGAAGTCTAGCATGTATGACTGTATCTCCTTCCGGACTAAGCCCTCCGGTTTATATAGACACCGCAGGGGACTAGGGTTGTACAAAGTCGGTTACAGAGAAAGGAATCTTCATATTTGGTCGCCAAGCTTGCCTTCCACGCCAAGGAGAGTCCCATCCGGACACGGGAGAGAGTCGTTGGTCTTGTATCTTCACAGCCCATTAGTCCGGCCCATGTCCAACAGGTCGGACGCCTGAGGAACCCTTAGTCCAGGACTCCCTCAGTAGCCTCCCCATGCGGTGGAGGTATGAAATGTGCCTTGGGCATCGCCATCGCGGTGCTCGACGGGCGTGCAGGTGTGGCGGTGGTGCAGGAGAAGTTGAAGAAGACCCACACTCCGCGGGACACCGGCGCGGCGCGGTGGTCGCTCGGGAAAACGACGCTGCGGCCGAGTGCTGCTCACGCGCGCTATCGAAACAAGGGAAAAAGAAGAGGAAGATGAAGTGGAGGGGTGGGGACAGGAGCAAGAATGCCTCGGCCGCTCCCCGTCCCCTCCATTTAAACCCCCATTGGAATGTGGCCGAGTGGGATCATTTGCGGCCACGATCCCGACTCGTCCACGTGGCTTGGCGGGGCCCAGCCTGCCTTTGCGTCCCATCGTGTGTGTGGCCTGGCAGGGCCTCACCTGCCTTTGGGCCGCACGTGGCAGCCTTTCAGACCGTGGCGGGCGTGAATCACCACGCCGGCCTAGCTCCAGCCACCCGTCCCTTCCAATCCTCAATCTGACCGGGCATTGCGACCCAGACGCGAGGGGCCTCCTGGACGGATCCTTGCTTTTCGTCGCTAGCCTTCTCTAGGGGGCAAGCTGCAAAGCCCACCCCCCCAAACTTGGAGTCGGGCATACATTTATAGATTCGGCAACCACTGTCGAGGGGATGACCCCTGGTTAGCCACCGGAGCCTGGAACGAGCCCAGAGCTTTTTTTCAAACCTCAGGGCGGCTGGTGCCCGTCAATTCGGCTGGCCCTCCATCCGGCTCCTCGGCGCGAGCCGGCTTGGCACGGGGATGCAGCCAGGCCGGCTGACCGCGTGACGGCGGGCAGCGGGTCAGCAGCCATCCCATCCAGCCATACGATAAGACAGCCCTCCCACAACGGGAGCGCATGGCTACAGCGCAGCCGTACCCACTGACCCAAGCGACCGAATTCAGCACGGCTCCCCACTATAACCCCATGACACCAAGCACTCCGTGACACGGTGGGGCGCAACAGTGCAATGCAACCAGCAGGACCCGTAGTCGCTGGACCCCACTGTCGGCTGCAGACGATGACAGCAGGGCCCCACCCCCATTAGATTTGCAATTGTAACCCTGGTGGTTGGCCTATAAGACCCCCCAGGAGCGCTCCATGCAGGGGGAAGGCTTCACCAGAACTCTCACACACACAGTCACACCAGAGGCAAGAATGGAGAGCCAGCTCCTTCTTACTCCTCGACCAAAAAGCTCAAGCACCATTGTAGCCCTAGTGCCATTCATACCACTTTCGGCGGTACTAGGGGTGTTACCTGCCTCGGAGAGCCCCAAACCCGGGTACGTCTTGTGTCCCACACTCACGCGTGCCAACCTCGCCTTCGAAACCCACCGGCGTCCTCACGTAGCCCCCCACTTTTAGCCATCGCATGGCATCAGTTATGATTTCACCATGACAGTAAAGCTCGGCGACGTCCCTCACCTGGTTCATGGCCATCTTCTCATCTTTCAGTTGTGCACATTTGTGCAAAATCCAGCAATCACAATAGCAGGGTGGATGTCAGGGATGTTGCATTGTACGCGAATGAATCATTTTATGTACTTAAGGAGAGATTCACCATCCCTCTGCAACATCACATGTAGGTCACTGGGCTGACCGGGAACCTTACCGCTCCCAATGAAAGCACCAAAGAACTCATGGCACAACTCTGACCAAGAGGAGATGGAGTTCTCCAGCAAGTTAATCAACCACGATCAGACATTGGACCTAAGCGCCATCAAAATATAGTTGGCGACGATCTTGTCGTCACGCCCCCGACAGCCTGCACTACAATAGTGTAGATGCTTAGGAACTCCGACGGGTTGATCTTGTCGTCATATTTTTCTGGGAACTCGGGCTTGAAGCTCCAGGAAGAGGGCCATCGGACTTGATTAAACACTAGGTAACCTACCTCGTAAAGTAAGCAACCATGGTATGCTAGCACAGGCTCGTCAACGACTGGTCCAGCATGCGTGTCACATTGACGACATGCTTCCTCATGCCGTTCGATAGTGGTTCGAGCATCCTCAACATGCCGTTCCTCAAGAACTTGACGCTGATCTTGGTGGCATCGCAGATCAAACGACGCCATGGACATGTCGTCATGGGCATCGACCCGCTAGCTCTACGTGTGATGTTGTTATCATCGAGAGGATTGCACTGTAGGTGCGGTGCCTCCAGTCAGCTCGCGAGCAGCACGCGGCGGAGAAGTAGGCTGCTGCTGCGAGGGTGCCGCCTGCTTTGGCTTGTCATTGTTGGCAAAGTTGAGCGGGCTTTACATAGCAGCTCCCCACTCCTCCATCTTCTCCGCAGCAAATTGTTCTCATGACAGGGACTCTACCGGCATGCATGGCATGGAGCAGTGGGAAGAGCGAGAGGTATTCTTACTTATGACAGAATGGGAAGGAACTCAGTCTTGGTCCTGCAGTCGTGGCCTATTTTTGCTGGCATGCTGGCGTGGATGCTAGCCCTGTACATCCTGAGAGAGATGCGCATGTGCTTTGCCGTGGCGGTGCCCGCAGCCGTCGACGTCTTGGTGCTTGTCGCCACACAAAACCTGAGATTGCCGTGGTGTGTGCGCCGGCATCGGAGTCTTGGATGCTGCTGCAGCGTCCTTGGCGGTCTCTGCGCTGCCCGTGGGCTTCGCAGCAGCTGGATCCTTGTTTCTCCCGTGCTTGATGACGTTGCTCGCCTAGCTCGGATCGCCAGAGCATCGCGGGTGTTGTTCTGCACCCCACCTCCTCCATCACCTCCTCCGCATCCGCCTTTATGCGTAGGCATTGGCATCAGTTGCTTGGACATAGACAGAAAACCCACCATTGCGCCATTCTTCTTGGACTCCATAGCGATGAAGATAATGAAGCTGATGGGTAGAATGCTGATTCAGGTTCACGGACGCGATCCCCTCCCTGGCGCGCCAAAGTTGTCATGCGTACGACGATCTACGGGACCGGTAAAGATGCCTTTGCAGTTTGGCTGTGAGGATCGATGCGCACAAAGAGTAGAACCAGCAATCAACACAAGTGTTCTGCCCAGGTTTGGGCCACCATGAAGCGTAAAATCCTACTCTTGCTTTAATTGTATTGGATGTCTGAGTTCAAGGACAAGGAGCGCAGCGTGCTGGCAAGATGCGCGAGAAGTGCAGCGACGCGTGTAATCGACCTTTGTAAAGGTAGCCATGGGCCTTCTTCCATGGAGCAAGGGGTTAGTGGCAAAACAGTCTTTACACAAGGTAAATAGTGGCTACAGAGCCAACTACCTAACTCTGACGGGTTAGGACAAATGCATTAAATGTGTCGTGAGGTGTCACACTGGGGAAGCTTGCCGAGAAGGGTTGTCTCGCCTTCTACGTCGTTCACCCAGCTACCTCTTATTATCTTAACACACCTTCAGGACAGGTGTCATCAAAGTTGTATCATCGGCGGTGAGCTGACACGTGCCCAGGCAGAGCTCACCAAACAACCTGCCCGCTCGACACACTACAAAAAAATACACATCCGTGATGATAAGTGTTTGTCACAGTAGGTCACGTTTTCTGTCATGCATGTACATCCATGACGATTTTATGACAGAACCAAGATAGTCATACCTGTGTTGTAGCAGAAGTGTTCCATGACAATATCAAAATTAACATCACGGAAGTGTCCACTTCTGTGACGATAAACGACGTGTCATGGAAGTGTTTTCGTCAAGGGTAACCAACACGTGGCATCCACCATAACGGGTCGCAGTTAAGCTATCGGGTTCCGGTTTGGATCCGATAACCCGTTAACAGCCCTAACCAATGGGGATTTTCCACGTGTAAAACTCTCATTCGCCTGAGTATCCACGTGTCAGCTCAGTGCTGGTATAGATGTCATCCAGCGACTGGACGGGACACGCCTATGATACGTCGACGCGTGGCATGGTCCAACAGTGGCCCATTCAGGACAAAAGGGCGGCCCGTTTGACTTAGTCAAAAGGTAGCGACCCGGCAAACCGAAGGGCTGTTAACGGCCTGTTCGCATATAGCCCATTTTCAGCCCGCTAACTCACGGCCCGTTATAACCTATCCGAATTAGGACCAGTAGCGCGATATGGGCCGTCCAATATGATTCTAGCCCGTTGCAACTTCCTGCCCATGTATGGCCCATGACGTCTTTCGGCCCATATGAGGCCCTTTCTAAATCTTGGCCCATAAACGGCCCCTGGTGAAACTGGCCCATAATGAACAGTATATAGCTCTATATCCATTAACAGACTATTCCATTGGGCCGTTTCAGTCCGTGTTATCTTTCGGCTTTCTAAGGGCCCAATTATTATAGGGCTCATTTTTGGCATTCGATTACTTATGGTCCGTTACTGGCCTGTTCCGCTTGTGGGCCAAATTCAGCCCGTGGTTAAAGTCGGCCCGTCTGTGGCCCTTTAATCCGTGGGGCCGTTTTCATGGCATCATCAAATATGGCCCATTAACAACCCGTTATGCCCGCCGTTGGAATTAAGCCCGTTGTATACATGGGTCTGTTAACGACCCATAAACAAACGATTCCTATTATAGCCCGTTTACGGCCCATATCGCAGTCCGTTAATTGTCCATGAAAGTATGGCCCATGTTTGCACAATCGATCATACGGCCCGTAGAAGTCCCATTGAATCTACGGCCTGTAGAAGGCCCATGGATCATACAGACCTTAGGAGGCCCACTACAGCAGGCACCAGGACCATGGTTACAACGGTCAGTATGTTGCCCATATTTACTGTGGCCTAGTTCTAAATAAAAAGGTTACCGCGGAAAAAGAACTGCAGCGACTACCAGCAAAAAAATAAACAAGAAAATAAGGAAATAAGCAAGCAACTTACGCTAGGCTATTACGGCTATTACAAATATTACATCCACTAGGCATCAAAGTTCGCCGCCAGTGCAAATATAGAGAGCAAAGCAACATATTACATACACTGGGCGTCTAAATTGGCCACTAGTGAAAATAAACGCGGCAGCAAAACAAGTCCAGAACTGAAACCACTTCAGAAGAGCTCAAGAAAAGATATCCTGGATACCCACCATGCTGGTAAGAAGCTTAGCAAGCTTATTAGTGTTCTCTTGTTTGCCGCTAAAATTGTCCAGCGCTTGCTGTTGCACCAGAAAGTATGCATCGAAATTTTGCAGGATTTTCCTCGGTCCTTCGGCTTCTTGCCGCAGCACAGTTGACTGATGCCTTTCAGCTTGTAGCTGAGACTGAAGAAGCCGAAATGATTCAGGCGGTGAGTTCAAAGAGCTTGTGTCAGCGGCAGTGGCCAGTAACTCGAACACTACATCAATGCAGGACTTTGGGGTTGTCTCCCTGTCTAAAAGATAGTTTTTATCACCTTACTTGGAGACCAACAGGCTTGTCTCACCATCTTGAACCTTCTCTACATTACTTTCTCTACCATTGCATAATGGGGTGCTCTTCTCCAATATTATGTCCGCATTCTACAAGAGAAACAAGTAGACACATCACATGCTCAACATGTAGTATATGAAATTCATTTTGGTAAACCGGTTCAGTAGTAAGGTGGATAGGATAACAACATGAAACAAACATATATCTATGTACTATGGTCACCGTATTATCCATATCATTCCAGTTTATGTTGCCAAATCAAACTAGAGACACTGTTCAAATCATATATTTTTAAGAAACGGCGACATAGACAAAATATAAGTGTGGGAAACTACACAGCACTGGCAACACTTGTAATGTGTATGACATGAGAACATAACTATTTATACAACTGAAACTAAAAGCAACGTAGAGAAAGAAGTTTGAACAGCAATCCACTTAAAGAAATAGGTTTAAAACATACCTGTTGCGCCATTGGAGTTTCAATTGGATCCTTCAAATTCAAATTTAGTTGGTATGAGTAAATACAGTGATGCAAGAGCAAAGGAGTATAGACCATAGCTATGGAATCTGACTTGAGAACAGTTGCTCTTCTGCTTTAAACGTGGATTTTTGGTTCACTTTGGTGGTCTTTGTGCTTTGGGCACTGAAGTTGCTTTACGAACTACTCGTGTGGGGGTACTCTGTGGTGGACATGGTGTTGTGTCAACTAGAAGTGGGTTACTATCCACTGGGGTTGGTGTTAGATGGGTGTAGCTGGTTCTCTGACCAACAGTGTAAGTGTACAATCTGGAAGAGTCTCGATTATGTGTGGTGGGGCTAGTTCGTGGGACAATACAACCATGGTTCTATCTGCATCGACGGGTAACACCGTCCTTTGTGAAGAACGGGGTTTTCCTCCCGTAGATACTGCCATCACGCCCTCCAATTCAAATGGCTGATAAACAAGAAAAGAAATTTAAAGTACAGACATTGTATGATAGACAGATGTGGTAATTCACATATATGTTGTCTAACCAAACAGGACAACATGACACAATTTCATATATATGATGGCTAACTAAACAGGATAGCATGACACAGTTTCAGATGTATGATGGATAACCTAGTAGGATATAATGGCATACTTCAACATATGATGAGTATCTAAACAAGATGACATGACAAAACTATATGATGTCTTTCTAAACTAGGTTGGGATGAAATAATTCAAGTATATGTTGTCTAAGTATACAGGATGGCATGATATAATTAACATAATTGATTCATATACTAAGCAGCTGGCACTCGCATGTATGATCTCTAAACTAAGAAGATGACATTGAATATTGTGTATATGATGTCTAAACTAAGCAATGCAAGACACCATATCCATGATATGAGAAATATAAACATTGCAAGATAGAGCATACACCTTAGTTGGGATATAGGACTGGTCATCTGTATCTGAATCCTCTTCTAAGGAGCTACATGTAACCATCGAGATATACGCTTCAATAGGTACCATTGCCTGCTCTGAAGACCTTTTTTCACTCCAGATTTTTCCATAACCGGCCCAAATGGCTGGTACACATGAAGAGTGGTTCAATATACACAAATTGTCGACAAATGGAATCTGTAATGAGAAAAAGGATGGCATGAGATAATTCACATATATGATGCCTGGCTACATGACGGTGCATAATTCACATATATGATTATTGGCTGAAAAACATGGCATTGCATAATTCACATATCTGAGATAGAAAGCAAACATGAGGCATTTATACAAAGCATGCCTAATCTAAGAAGATGGCATGGCAATGCAAGACACCAACACTTCCAAGTTAGAGCATACACCTCGGGGGGGGGGGGAATACGACTTGTCATCTATCTCTGAATCCTCCTGTGAGGAGGTATCTATAACCAGCAAGAAATCTGCATCGACAGGTAGCACTAACTGCTCAGAAGACCTTGTTTTCACTCTAGATTTCCCCATGACCTACTCAAATGGCTGATGCACAAGAAGAGTAGATGAACGTATAAACATTGTTGACAAATGGAATACATTATGAAACAAAATATGGCATGATACAATTCACATATACGATGACTGGCTAAACAGGATGGCATTGCATGATTCACGTATATGATGCCTGGCTAAATAAGATGACATTTCATAATTCACATATACTCCCTCCATTCCTAAATATTTGTCTTTTTAGAGATTTCAAATGGACTACCACATACAGATGTATATAGACATATTTTAGAGTGTACATTCACTCATTTTGCTCCGTATGTAGTCACTTATTGAAATCTCTAAAAAGGCAAATATTTAGGAACGATGGGAGTATGATATAGAAACCAAACAGGTGGCATTCACATAAACCAAATCTAAACAAAGCTGATGACATATAAGATGTATAATGTAATCAATGCGAGGCGCCATATGCATGATATGACTAACATCAGCATGCCAGGTTAGAGGAAACACCTCAGGGGGTAAATAGGAGTGGTCGGCTCCCTCTGAATCTGCATCTAAACAGTTATCTTCCTTTGGAATACAATCTGGAATGGGAGGAGGGGGCCCACTTCGCCCACCATGGAGTGGCGTCTGCATGACATTATATTCCCACGCAACGGTCTTCTCTTTTTCTCTACATGTTCAGTACGATTATGTACAATAACTGACATGCATAATAAAAAACTTAGTTAGATTATGTAAGGCATAAGGGGTGCATGCAGAAATCAAGAGTGATGGTAGCAAACGAGAGGATAGATCCAAAACTAATGATAGCAGGCAGATTATAGCTTCAGTTTAAAAAGATAGATGATGGATCATCTATTGTTTGTTGCCCACCCAACATGAACCTCATAGAAGACCCAAGATGAACCAGATAGTAGACATATACTTTTCGTTGCTACCTCGATATGTGCCCCACAGGCATTTTAAAACTCAAGTTTGAACATTAGTTTGGACCTGACTCAGAGTCTAAGAGGTGAAGATGATGATAAAGTAGCAGGTAATAATAATCGATGTATAACGTAAGCAGACATGAAAGAGTGCGACCTCTCTTCCGGAGCTGTGTAGTCCTCAGATTCATCTGCTCAATCGATGATGGTAATGCAGTTGGCATGGCTGCCGGCAATGGGGAAGATGATCTGATGATAGAGGCGAGGGTCCCGATCTTTCGATGAGATGGTGGATATCGTTTTGGAGGAAGTCGACTTTGACGATCGGACTACGAACGTGCGAGGACGTCGCGCCTTAGCAATCGCTGAACCAACTCCGAAAGGTTATTGACCACGCCGGAGCACGATCAACCTAACCACAAAGGTCTGTTTCCTGCAGGCAAACGAAGAACAAGCAAGAAACTAAGAGTGCAATCTGGATATTGCGAATATAAGAGGAAAGCTTTATTGATCAAGGTGGGGTTCTGTGATGCCTTTGTCTGGTTGTTGAACACAAACAAAGTACGCGAAGTTGCAGCTATGGCAAACTTTAATCTAAACAAAACCCAAAGTCTAATCGACGCCCTAAGGGCTGTATATATGGAGGAAGAGGGGGGAATTTCGTGGCACTTGAGGGAGGGGTCCGAAACCAACCCTATCTCTTGTTTCCCCACACATACGGACTCTAAAAACAGCCTATACTTAAGTATTTCGAAATTACATGGGCCTGGCCCAATAATAAGGTGACGCGGCACCTAGAATAGCCTCTGGACGAAATTTATGAAGTAGCATCTTGTATATTTCGTCCAAGGCTTCATGCACTCCTTATGGTGGCTTCAAAGTTCCGAATCATCACTTGTAACTCCGTTCTCGTTCCCCTTGCGCATGCCATCATCTGCAGGCTTGGTCTTGCTCCAGTGTTCATCCCTCTTCTCCATGCCAGGCCCTTCATTTGTAAGCAAAACAAATGTATCCAATTTAGGCAGCATCATATTCTCATGAACATTGGAACCATTACCAAGCAATGAAAGTACCTGATAATTTAATTGGCATGCGCAAGCTCTAGTAATTGGTCCAGTATATGTATCAGTAGGGGCTGTGGGTGTAACAATGGTATTGATGTCCTCATCATCTGAGGCGGCAAAAGAAAGTCTGCAGCGGGAATCTCTGCTACAGTGAAGGCTTCCATCTATGCTGCACCTCAGGTGGGGTGGATGACAGCACGGCAGGAGTAGGACATAACACACAGAGTTTTCTTTGACACCTATCTGAAAATGAAGTAAATCTCTAAGGGCTCCTTGGAATTGGAGGATTCTATAAACACATGGGACAGGAAAAACACAGGAATAGGATAGGAATGCACGTGCAAAACAGCGCATTTGCAAACATAGGATTTCTGTCAACTTGGGTGTTTGGTTCACATGAATTGGAAGAACACGGGAATGGAGAAACATGGTCAAATTAAAGTCAAACCACATGAAAATGTAAAATAAGAATCTTATTATGCCAGTAATGTCATTAGTCATGTTCTTCATGCATATTAATTTGAAAAGTACGTCCAAGTGGACATTAAAATTCCTATGTTTTTTCTTTGAAAGAGACACCAAAGGAAAAAAAATCCTCCAGTTTTGCTTTGCTCCATTTCTTCTAACCAAATGCACGAATAGTAGTACCATAGTAAAGTTCCAATTCCTATGTTTTCCTTCATTTTTTCTTTGAACCAGTGGCAATTCTAGTAGGCAGTCAAACAGGCTAAAGCCTGCCCTCGAAATATTTTGTGAGCTTAGATTTGGTCCACATGAGTATCATATAATGGCTATCTTGCTAAATCGATTCAAATTGTGGTTCAATAGAGCATTTAGTTTTCTCCCTGTTAACTTTGTGACCATGATTCATTTATTTCTAGATTTGCAACTGCTTTGAACCAAAGGGTCCATAAGGGATCGACATGAGTGCAGAGTAACAAAGTGATGCGATGAGTGTACAACCACTTTGGCATAGTCTTGTCGACCTCAGCATCATTAGGTTGGATGTGGAGGATGGTGATGCTGGTGTGACTATCGGTGGTGGAGAAGAAGATCTGAGGCCTCTGGAGACGGCGCCGAGGGTACTGCTCCGCTGTGATGGACAGTTCCATCATTGGAGCAGCTCCCGTGAGGTGTATGACGACGAGACTGAAGCAGGACAAGACAAACAACGTTAATCTGAAGTCGGACTCTAATAGCATCTGCAATAGATGATGTAAAATACATCACCAAAAAGTGCTAGATGTAAAATGCATCAGCCGCGCCACGGCCGTTCCGACAGATGGTATAAATAATGTTCACTCTGAACTTAAATGAAGAAACTGTACTTTATAGTCAAAACTAAATTTTACTATCGGAACTGATTGAACTAGTAGTAGATCATTGTAATAGAAGTTTAGGGCGTTCGAGCACTAGTAGCAGAGAAGTAGTGATCTAAATCAACAACCGCTCGAGCAGGGAACACACTAGCAGACAGCAACTCGTGCAGCAGCACCGCGAGCGAGTGCTAAAGAACCAACTCCTATAACTGCCGCAGGTCGTGCAGCAGCTGCAGCGCGAGTGAGAGAAAGAGCAGAGCAGAGCAACAACACAAAGGAGAGCAAGAGCGAAGCAGCAGCGTGACCGACAACAATAGCAGAGCAGAGCAGTAGCATGAACAAAAGCAAGAGCAGTCCAGCAGCACGACCGACAGCAAGAGTAGCAGCAGCTAGTGCTGGTGTGGAAGTCGCCGCCGAGGAAGCAACGACATGGGGGAGATACGCCATGGAGGAAGTGGCCGGCGACGGCGCCGTCGATGGAGACCCCCCATGGCTACTCGGTATCGAGCACCGGCCGCCCCGTGAGATCAAATAAAAGATAAAACGCAGCAGTGAGTGCAGAACCTCCTTGGTGGCTGATACATCTCCAACGTATCTACTTTTCCTAACGCTTTTCCTCTTGTTTCGGACTTTAATTTGCATGATTTGAATGAAACTAACCCCGTACTGACGCTGTTTTCAGCAGAACTACCATGGTGTTGTTTTTGTGGAGAAATAAAAGTTCTCGGAACGGAACGGAACTTTGCGAGGATTTTTTATACAATAAAAGTGAATTTCTGAAGCCAAGAACCACCGGAGGGGGGCTTCTGGGTGGGCACAACCCACCAGGGCCCCCCTCCAGGCGCGCCCAGGTGAGTCGTCCCCACCTGGTGGCCCCGCAGACCTTGAAACCGACGCTATAAAATCACATATTTCTAGAATAAAATCAGGGAGAAAGAATTATCACGTTCCACGAGACGGAGTCGCCATCACCTCATGTTCTTCATTGGGAGCCAGAGGTGGAGTCCGTTTGGGGCTCTGAAGAGGGGGATCTTCGATCTTCGTCATCACCAACCCTTCTCCATCGCCAATTCCATGATGCTCCCCACCAGTAGTGAGTAATTCCTTTGTAGGCTCGCTGGTCGGTGAGGAGTTGGATGATATTTATCATGTAATTTAGTTAGTTTTGTTAGGGCTTGATCCCTAGTATCCACTATGTTCTGAGATTATGTTGCTATGACTTTGCCATGCTTAATGCTTGTCACTTTGGGCCCGGGTGCCATGATTTCAGATCTGAACCGTTTATGTTATCACCATTATATCCATGTTCTAGATCCGATCGTGCAAGTTATAGTCGCCAACTACGTGTTATGATCCGGCAACCTCGGAGTGACAATAGTCGGGACCAGTCCCATTGATGACCGTAGTTTGAGGAGTTTCATAGGAGTGACTCGGAGGTATACGTGTTCTCCGGGTTCAAAACTGATCTGTCAGTGCATTGCATCATAATAACTCTTCTATCAAGATTTGGCCAATTGCAATCTGTCTCAGATTTCCTTGACTTGCTTCTCAGCTTCCATCATGAGATCCGTTCTGAAAATACGGCTATCTCCAGTTTGAGACCAATTTAAAGGAGTGCGGCACTTATGGCCATACAAAGCTTCGTACGGTGACATCTTTAGACTGGTCTGGAAGCTGTTGTTGTATGAGAACTCGGCATACGGCAGGCAGTCTTCCCATTTAGGCTCTTGGGCCAAAGCGCAGGCTCGTAGCATATCTTTGAGTATTTGGTTTACCCGCTCAGTCTGTCCATCAGTCTGAGGATGATAAGCTGTACTATATTTTAGCGTTGTCCCCAAAGCTTGGTGGAGACGTGACAAGAAAGCGGAGGTAAAAAGTGACCCCCGGTCAGAAGTGATTGTTCAAGGCACTCCATGCAGACTGACTATTCTAGATACATACAGTTGTGCGAGTTGATCGGCTCGATATGTGGTTCTGATAGGGATAAAGTGAGCAACCTTGGTTAAGGTGTCCACTATGACCCAAACTGCATCGTTGCCTCGCTGAGTTTTAGGTAGCCCTGTGACAAAATCCATGCAGACATCATCCCATTTCCATTATGAAACTGGCAATGGTTGGAGAAGTCCAGCTGGCTTCTGATGTTCTGCCTTCACCTTGTTGCATATGTCGCAACATGCCACAAAATAGGCAATGTCTTTCTTCATTCCATCCCACCAGAATATTTGTCGAAGGTCTTCATACATTTTAGTACCTCCAGGGTGTATAGAATATGAAGATTCATGTGCTTCCGACAGAATTTTCTTTCTTAAATCCGCCTGACTGGGTACACAAATCCTTCCAAGGAATCGGAGGGTACCATGTTGGTCCTTAGGAAAGTCTGAAGTTTGTCCTGCTAACATACTCTTGGCACATTTCTGCACGACGGTGTCACCTGGCTGGGCCTTGCGGATCTCTTCCTCGAGTGTAGGTACCACTTCCATAATATTAGCAAGACCAGCATCAACTATGACCAGGTTGAGCTGAGCAATCTCCTCTTGAAGTTCAGGAGGCAAGGATTCCATTATGGTATTCAGGCTAACAGGCTTTCGGCTGCGTGCATCGGCAACCACGTTGGCCTTACCCAGGTGGTAATTTATTCCAAGATCATAGTCCTTGACTAACTCAAGCCATCTTCGTTGACGGAGATTTAAATCTGGCTGAGTAAATATGTACTTGAGACTTTCGTGGTCAGTAAAAATTTGGCACCACTTCCCAATGAGGTTGTGTCTCCAAATTTTTAGAGCATGAACCACCGCGGCCAATTCCAGATCATGAGTAGGATAATTTCCCTCGTGGGGTCGTAGCTGTCGTGATGCATATGCTACCACCTTGCCGACTTGCATAAGTACGCATCCAAGACCCTGTCTAGAGGTGTCGCAGTACACATCAAAGCTGCGGTAGATGTCTGGAAGAGTCAACACAGGTGCTGTCGTCAGCCGGATTTTTAGCTCATTGAAACTTTCCTCACAGTCCTCAGTCCATTCAAACTTCTTATCTTGCTTGAGCAGCTCCGTCATGGGTTTAGCAATCTTGGAAAACCCTTCAATGAAATGAGGGTAGTAGCCGGCTAATCCTAGAAAACTCCGGATTTGTGATACGATTGTGGGTGCCAACCAATCGAGCACATCCTTTACTTTGCTCGGGTCCACGGCTATACCTTCTGTGGAAAGCACATGTCGAAGAAATCCAACTCGCTTGAGCCAAAACTCGCATTTACTAAATTTCGCGTATAGCTGATGGTCAGGGAGTCGTTGTACACAGCTCTGAGGTGTTCTTTGTGCTCTTCTTCACTTTTTGAGTATATAAGTATGTCATCGATGAAGACAACCACGAATTTATCGAGGAAGTCCATGAATACTTTATTCATCATATGCATGAAGAAGGCAGGGGCATTGGTGAGACCAAAGGACATAACTGTATATTCATAAAGAACGTACCGAGTAGTGAATGCGGTCTTAGGAATATCTTCCTTTTTAATCTTGAGTTGATGATATCCTGTCCTTAAATCAATTTTGGACAATACCTTGGCCCCACTGAGCTGATCAAACGAGTCTTCAATCCTGGGCAGTGGATATTTATTTTTGATGGTGACATCATTCAGCTGACGGTAATCCACACACATGGGGAGGCTTCCATCCTTCTTATCCACGAAGATAGCAGGTGATCCGCATAGTGAAGAGCTGGGACGGATATATCCTTTCTGGAGCATTTCATCAAGCTGTTTCTTTAGCTCCACTAATTCCGATGAAGGCTTCCGGTAATACTTCTTGTATAATGGTGTGGTTCCAGGCACAAGATTTATTGCAAACTCAAGCTCTCGATCGGGCGGCATGCCTGGCAGTTCTTCTGGAAAAACATCAGGAAACTCACTGACCATAGGAATTAATTCCAACTCACTAGCCACAGCGGTGAAGACCATTTCTTTCTTGGGTATGCTCCAATGAGCATAGAATTTGGTAGTCTGCCCCTCTTGACTGGTCAAAGTGACTTCTCGGGTCGCGCAATTTATGCATACTTGATATTGGGTCAACCAATTCATTCCCAAAATAATGTCCAGCTTTACAGACTCAAAGATTATCAAGGAAGTTGGAAAACAAGCTCCATTGATATTGATTTCCAGATTACGGCAGACCAGATTGCTCCTGATCAAAGATCCCGGGGATTGTACCAGTATATTCTTTCCCAAAAGCGAACAAGGGAATTTGTTTTGGGCAACAAAACTCTGCGAAATAAAAGAGTGGAAGCCCAGAGTCAAATAAAATTACGGCAGGTATGTTATTAACAGAAAACATACCAATGACGACTTCGGGGTCCTCTTGGGCTTCATATGCGGAGAGATGATGAACGTGCCCAGTGATGTTTTGCTGGGTAGGTTATGACTGCATAAAGTTGACTTGTGGCCTAAATAGAGCATTTGCCTTGCCGTTCTTGGGACACTGTCTGGCATAATGTCCGGTTTGCCCACAACTGAAGCAAGAATTGTTGCGCTGGCACTCGTCTCGCACCAGGTTGGTCATGACATTCTTGACTTGTGTGGTGGTTTTGTTAACATTCTGCTGCAAATTGGGCTTGTACTCCACCTGGGTATGCTGCCAGGTACGAGCCTTTTGCACTGGCTGCACTTCCTTCCTTGGCTTGAACTTGCGCTTGTGATCGTTATTAGCAGGCCTATTGTCCGATACGAGCTTGTGCTCCCTTTCAGCAATGAAAGCCTTGTTTACTAGAGTTTGGAAATCTGGGAAATCAAACATACTGAGGGTACATCGGAGTTGCGGGTTTAATCCCCCAAGAAACCTGTCAATCTTTCTTTCTTCTGTGGCCACGTCATAAAGGGAGTAACGGGCCAACTAATTGAACTTTTGCAAATATTCACCCACAGACTGACTTCCTTGGAGGAGCGCGAGAAATTCACGTTGCTTAACCTTCATAATTCCAGTAGGAATATGATATTTCCAGAACTGATCCTTGAATTTTGCCCAGGTGATTTCTTCATCGGCAGGCCACATGTCTTTTGCATTTTCCCACCATATGGCGGTAGCGCCTTCAAGATAATGAGTTGCAAACGGAACTTTATCATCTTCTTCAATACGAGCAATCTCCAGCTTCCTCTCAATGGTTCACAACCAATCGTCTGCATCCAAGGGATCAATAACCTGACTGAAACTGGGAGGCTTGGTTCTGTGAAAATCTGACAACTTGGAGTGATGACCGTTCTGATTTCCATTATGTCCAACCACAGCTTGCACAATCCTTAATATTTCAATCAGATCATTATTCCTCCTTTCCTCAAACATACGCAGAATTTGCTCGGTGGAGGGTGGATTTGGCGGTGGAGGTGGCGGTGGAACGTACGGCTCGGGGGACTGTCCTGCCTGTCGTGCGAAACGACGAACAGGAGCATCCTCGTGAGCTTCGCTACTGCTGCCTCCCCGCGTCATCCTATTGTGGATTTTTCCCAAGACAACGCAACCGAGATGAGAAACATCCAAAATAAATTGGGGAAAAGCCAGCAACAAAGCCCGAGAGAAAGCGAAATAACGAAGAAAATACGACAAATAAAATAGAGATCCAACATAATTATACATAGACTCATACATGAAAGATAAACAACATGCCAAGTTCAACTACTCTCATACATGAAACAGAGCATCATGACTCGTACGGCTACATTCCGTACATCATCCTGACGACCGCGGATACTCAAACGCTCTACTGCTCTACTGGTGCAGCGGGGTCCTCTCCTGAAGCGGACTCGGATCCTGAACTAACGACGTTAACTGAAACCTCCGGGTTAAAGGTAACACGAGGATGCTGCCTCGAGGGCTCTCCCTCCGGGGCAGGTGCAGGGTGAAGCATCGGGGCTACGGGAGTAGTGAGAAGTGAAACCCACTCAGCAGGAGCACTGAGAGGATTCACGGTCGAGGTGCCCGAGCTACTCGGAGGAGTAACCGGTGAAATAGGTGAACTAGAACTGGATGGAATATGAGGGGTAAAACCCATAGAGGATTGAGTAGTGAAAGATCTAGTAGTGGCTAAAGAAGTACGAGCACGAGTCAGGTCTCGAGCCAGCTCGTGGATCATAAGGTAGCTAGCATTGATATAATGAGAAAGGTGGCTAGAAACACTATCAGATTCAAATCAATGATAGGAAAACGGACACGAACTTTGTCGTGTAGAGAGGGATAGTAGTGGAAACCTGGGTGGTTCTGCATCCGGACCTCGTTATAACGAAGGTCGACAAGGACCTCGAATGCAGCAAACTGGACGACATGGGAAGCGCTAGAAACAAAACCGCTCCGAGAGGTACGAGTGTAAGTGCTCGAATCGGAACTGGTGCACAGAGTAACCACTGCGTGATACTCATACACTGAGTCTGCTAGACGCTCCCAGTACACACGATAGACTGGATCGTCGCCGAGGGGGTACACCTGACGCCACACGTTATGGAGGAGATGCGGCGACGTGTACGGCATCAGCTGCAACTAGCACGGATACGGCACCGGAGCCATCTACACTCACAACCATTAGTAGGTTAGCATAAAAATAAAACAAGTGCATACAATGCAACAACCAGCTACAAATGCTACCGGCACTCAACTTAAACTCGTAACTACGTCCAGTTAACACGTTGTAGTCTAGCGTGGCCTACAGTCAGCACGGCTCTGATACCAAGCGTTGTGGCACCCCGGCTCAGAACAACCGGTTTACCATGCATTGCCAGCCCAGAGACCATGTCTTCTGGCAACACACAACATCTTGGTATAGAAAACAACCACTTTATTGATGCTAGCGGATCATAATTCATATTACAACAGGTGGCGACGCCAAGCGGCACACACGGTGCGGCTGAACAATATGTACATTATTTAGTGAACATAAAGGGGGCCTCGATCATAACAACTACGCGGCAGCGGAACGATGTCGTAGCGGAACTCCATAGCACAGGGACACCGATATGGACACGATCTAGACTCGGACAGCACTCCTTTCCAACGAGACTTTCCTGAAAGCTGGCATGACACGCCAGGTCAGTACATTGAATGTACTTGCAAGCTCACAACAAACATAAACATAATGACAAGCAATATCATGATATTTAACCAATTGCTTTACTAATGCAACATCATATCATACATGCAGTGATCATGATCTTGTGATATAAGTCCCTCGGACTTGCTTACCAAACGGTGATCGCTCTTGGATCACAAACGAACCAACCTCGTGGTCTTTGTTCGGGTTACCTCGTAACCAAACGGTGATCTTATTGTGACAGCCTGGTTTTTCCCTCCTTTATTTGCCTGATTTCCATTTGGATTGATTTTGAAATTTGGAGTTTCTAAATCTTTTAATATGGACATAAACACTTGGGTACCCTTGGCTTTCACCCAAGTGCCTCATTTCCCTCTCTAATCATCATTCCCTCTCTGGTTCACTCCAAAATAATATTTGAAATATTTTTCTTTAATGAAAAAAATTCATTTTCCTCTCTAAAACCCTAGCTAACTCACTGTGCTCCAAAGCAACCCCAATTTTTCTTGCCCACAAAAATCTGACAAAATTCAAAAATATTCTTTGAACCCTAGGGCACCTTCCTGAGAAAAAATATTGCACCACTTTTTGGAATATTTTTGCTACAGAAAATAGTTTTTGTTCTGGACAGAAATGGTGCACTACTAGGAAAAGGGCTATAGATGATATGGAGACTAATGGCGCACCAGACATGTGGTGCGCCACTACTATATACTAATGGCGCACCATGTGTTGTTGCGCCATTAGTGTCCAAATACTAATGGCGCACCACATCCACGGTGCGCCACTAGTAACATTTTTTTTTCAAAACTAGTAATGGCGCACCAGGGACCACATCCACGGTGCGCCACTAGTAATTTTTTTCAATTTTTTTTCAATTTTTTTTCCTAAACTAGTAATGGCGCACCACATCCACGGTGCGCCACTAGTAAATTTTTTTCAATTTTTTTTATTTTTTTTTCAAAACTAGTAATGGCGCACCGTGGGGTTCAACTAGTAATGGTGCACCACTCCCATGGTGCGCCATTACTAACTTGACCCAAAAATTCCACCGAATGCACCCCACCCCCCCTCCCCGTGGACCGCCTTTTCAGTTTAAAAAAATAAAAGAAAATGATGGAAATGTCAAAAAATAAAAGAAAATAAGTTTCCCATGTGATATGTGGTCTAGTTGTTGGGAAAATTTACAAATATGAATTTCGACTTTATTTGCAAAATCTCTCTAGAATTTGTAAAATGGGCATAACTTTTGCATACGAACTCGGATTAAAAAGTTTTCTATATGAAAAATCATCTAATCGAAAAGTTACATCCGAATTTAACGGGGGGGAACCCCGTTAAACATTTTCAAAATCCTCAAAAACCTAACAGAAAAAAAGTTACGGGGCTTTCAAGATCTAGAGGCAAAAAAATTCAAAAAATTCAAACTTACTAGTGGCGCACCGTTTGCTAGGTGCGCCACTAGTAACAGAAAAAAAAATTGGTGTTGAATTTTTTTTCAAAAAATGATAAGTAATATGACCGAGAAGTTTGAAATATTTTTCAAAATTTCATCATACTCATAGACATGAACAAAGTCCTAGACATCAACAAGGTTTAATAGGATTGATATGGTAGATATATCAACAAGTGCCTGTTAAGTGAGGTGGTGCTTGGGTTGGATAGAACTGTGAAGGTAAGCGTGCTCGGGCTGGAGTAGTGTGAGGATGGGTGACCTTCCGGGAAGTTTGACCACTTAGTGCGATTTGACTTGAGATTAAGCATATTGACCCGAGATTAAGCCATAGTGACCCGAGATTAAGAAAAAAAACGAAAAAAAATTGAATTTTTTTTTTTTAAAAAAATTCTGAAAAAATATTTGAAAAAAAATTGTTACTAATGGCGCACTTCTATGTGGTGCGCCATTACTAAGTTCGATAGTAATGGCGCACGGCGTGATGCGCCATTAGTATACCAGATACTAATGGCGCACCAGTGGTGTGCCATTAGTATTTAATACTAGTGGCGTGGTACTAGTGGCGCACCAGTAGTGCGCCATTAGTAGGCAAAACGGGTGCGCCACTAGTAGGCCTTTTCCTAGTAGTGGTGGTTTCTACAACAACTACCATTTTACTTGCTCCATTGTGGCTGATTTTTCTTGTGCAGCATCACCTTGGTAGATGATTCCTAGCCTCCAAAGTACTGCCCCCAACTCCCAGCCATTTGACCTCAGTAACCTCTCAAAGTTACTGATCAGAAACTTACCTGGCGTGTGAAATCTTTTCTACTGCGTCTGGATCGAAACCAAAGCGTGGTAATCTTCAAAACTACCACGAACAACAAGCCAGACATGAACTTTCGATGTAGGTCGGCCTGAGGGCAGAGTTCACGCGGTGACCACGCATGTACACGATGCCAGCCTGCTTGTCGACACGCTTTGAGTGCCGCTGAGCGCTCTGTTTCGCGTGTGCTCGTTTCCCCGACTGCCATAGCTCGCCAAACCTCGCCACCATCTTCGTCCCAACCCCCTTAACTGGAGGGGTTTCGTCGGAATGCCGTTGGTCCACCCGAATGGGAGTGCGAGGCCATGGGTTCCGTGGTGTGGGTACAGTGTGCTACCTCTGCAGAGTGTAATAATCTATCGATAGCCGAGTCCACGATTACGGACACGCTCGTCGTAGGTCACACCATGGGTCAACGCTTAATGAATTTTGCACACTAAGTTATGAACTTTACACTGTTGATGATGGTGGGAAAGCCATCGAGATGTTCGAGACCAAGTATTGGTCGTGGTTGTGATTGCCGTAAGAATCACGAGATACCCCTAGTCAAGACCACGATGGTGGTGTGTTTGTGATCCAAGAGCGATCACGGTTGGTAAGCCAGCCCCGAGGGACTTGTATCACAAGAGCATGATCACAACATGTTGAAATATTATTGCATTATTAATTGGTTAATTATCATGATATTGTTTGTCATTATGATTATGCCTATTGTGAGCTTGCAAGTACATTCCATGTACTGACCTGGCGTGTCATGCCAGATTTCAGTTAAGTCTCGTTGGAAAGGAGTGCTGCTCGAGTCTATATCGTGTCCACATCAGTGTCCCTATGTTATGGAGTTTCCGCTACGACGTTGTTGCGCTGCCGCATAGTTGCTATGATCGAGGCCCCTTTATGTTCACTAAATAATGTACATATTGTTCAGCTGCACCGTGTGTGCCGCTTGGCCTCGACACCTGTTGTAATCTAAACTATGATCTGCTAGCATCAATAAAGCGGTTGTTTTCTGTACCAAGATGTTGTGTGTTGCCAGAAGACATGGTCTCTGGGCTGGCAATGCTTGGTAAACCGGTCGCTCTGAGCCGGGGTGCCACACTTACCGAGATCACAAACGGACCAACTACTTGGTCCCCATCAACACAATGTTTTCCTGAAGATCATCTTCTCAACGGTGCCAAGTTCATATCTTAGTGTGCAAAATTAATTACACGTTGACCCATGGTGTGACCTACTTTCGAGCGTGTTTGTAACCGTGGACTCGGCTATCGATAGATTTAATACACTCTGCAGAGGTAGCGCACTGTACCCACACCACGTAACCCATGGCCTCGCACTCCCATTCGGGTGGACCAACGGTGTTCCGACGAAACCCCTCCATTGCCATGACATTCTCCCGGCCACTCCGACTCACTCCCCACTGGGCTAGTCTTGGGTGGCCCCGTGTCTAGCAAAGACACCAACGGCCACCGTCACGGAAAAACATAAACGGTCCCAAACAGGGACAAGGTACCATAACAACAACAACGGGCACACAAGGTTATGTCTGCTTACCGGGCCAGGGTACCGCACGCCCATAACCTTCCCTCGTTGCAGGCACCGACCAGAGGCATGACAAAGGATCGAATAAAGGCCTTCCCATAAAGGCAAATGTGGTTGCACGGGGAAAACTCGATTCAGTGGCACCATGACCCGATCAACGATATGTTCAAGTTGAGTTATTATCAAGTTCAACTTAAGGTGAAAGTAACCGGTGTCATGATATGCCGTGAAAATGCATCACAAACCTATGCAGCATATATCAACGGAAATAACTGGGTCAACCATATCCACACTAAGCATAGACATCAACAGCTCATAACACCTCTCTGATTATGATTTATCATCACTTTAAACAGAATCTTTACTTAGCAAATTTATCATTTATCTTATTTAAGAAAATAACTCAAAAATAATCACTTATATCCATAACCATATTACTTCTTCATAACAAATATTACTTCTAGTTACTTAACCAACTAAATTAGCTTCAAACTTTTGTAAACTAAGCATATCAACTCAAACAAGCAACCAACAGAATATAGATAGTATTCTAGTGATTTAAATGCATGGATTAAACCATTAATTCAAGTTGTAAAATCACAAATATTGTAATGGCACCATGAAAATGTTATTGTGGCTTGCCTTAGTGCAGATGAGGTTCACAAACCTCCTGGTGATCCTCAAGACAAGCTTCACTTTCTGAAAACAATTGTAAACAAAAAAAGAAAACATCAAGAACCCTTCTAAAATTCACCAGAAAATCTAGACAGCAGAGAAAAATCTCATTTTTGGCGAGCTGCTAGATTTCTGCGTAAAGAACACAATGCAAAAAGAATCAATTCATTTGGACTTATGGTTAAAAAGTTTTGGCTGTTTGAAGCTCTCTAGATAAAATTGAATTTTGAATTTAAATAAACAGAACTGGGGGTGACGCCGAAGGTGTAAACCTCGTGGGCGCCGCCACTCGTACCGCTTCGGGCGCGTACAGAGTGGCTGACTAGCGGGCCCCACTAGTCAGGTGAGAGGAAGGGGGAGAGGGAAACAGAGGGCGGCGAGGCTCCGCCGGAGCACACGCCGGCGAGGAGGGATCCTTGGCCAAAACTGGAGGGAGGGATCGAAAGAGGAGACGGAGGCGCACCTGCTCGTATCCGTAGGTTAGCTAGGGGTGGTCGGACAGCGTTGGAAACGGCCTCTACAGCGGTGACAGAAAGCAAAGGTCGGCGGAGTTGGAGACGACGGCGACTAGAGGCAGCACCAGGGGCTCCAATCGGGCAGAACGACACTACCGAGGCACGGCGGAGGCCCTGGAAGGGTGGCCCGAGCCTGGGAGGGGCTGGAGCTGTGGAGACGACCCGAGGGGATCGCCGGTGAGCTTGAGCTCGGGGACGGTGGCCCGCGGCCTGCCCGGCCGGGCTACGGCTTTCTACGAGTTTGTGGAGTGTGCGAGAGGAGTGGATGATGCTCGAGGAGGCTGGGGAGAGCTCTATTTATAGCCGAGCGATGAGAGGGGCTCGGGCTCCGCCGAAGGACACCTGGACACGGCGCCCGGCAACGAACGACATCAGTGAGCGAGGGGGAAGGCGACGCAGCTCTCGCGGGCACTATGGGCGAGCGGAGACGAACACAGGAGCGAGGGGGTGGCGACGAACACAGTGCGCAGCGCACTGTTGGGTTGGCCGGACCGCACCCGTGCTCGCTGCGGCGAGCTCCGGCATCAGTGAGCGCCATGAGAGAGTTATGAGGGTCGGGACGATGATCGGGGCGAAGTTTGGCAATGTTTGGCAGGTGGGGAAGCGATCACGCGAGCAACAGAGGCGCGGGCACAAGGCAGAGCACGTCGGCCGTATGCCAGCCCGCCTGGACGAACGCGGTCACCACGTGAACTCTGACCTCAGGCCGAGCTAAGCCTAAACTTCATGTCTGGCGTGTAGTCCGTGGTAGATTGAGAGGTTACCGCACTTTGGTTTGAGCTCACGCGCAGTAACATGGATTTCAACTTCCTGGTAAGTTTCTGGACAGTAACTTTGAGAGCTTACTGTGGTCAAAATACTGAGAGTTGGGAGCTGGGCTTTGGAGGTTAGCAATCATCTACTAAGGTGATGATGCACAAGAAAATTCAGCCACAATAGAGCAAGTAAAATGGTAGTTGCTGTAGAAACTACCATTTCTGTCCAGAACAGAAAATATTTTCTGTAGCAAAAATATCCCAAAAAGTGATGAAATATTTTTGCTCAGGAAGGTGCCCTAGGGTTCAAAGAATATTTGGGAATTTTCTTAGATATTTGTGGGCAAGAAAAATTGGGGTTGCTTTGGAACACAAGGGGCTAGTTGGGGTTTTAGAGAGAAAATGAATATTTTTTCATTAGAGAAAAATATTCATAATATTATTTTGAGATGGATCAGAGAAGAAATGATGGCTTAGGGAGAGAAATAAGTCACTTGGGTGAAAGTCAAGGGGGTACCCAAGTGTTTAAGTCCATCTGAAGTGATTCAAAAATTTCAAATTCAAATCCACACCAACTGAAAATCAGGCAAAGAGAAGAGGGCAAAAACCAGGCTGTCACACAACATAGAACTATATGAGTGCCCTTTTAAATTTTGGAATTATTCCGGGTTCATTTGACCTTTTTTATACATTAATTGAGCTTCTAGTTATTTAATGTGCATAATTAAAATTTGAACTGCAAGCACATGCTTCGGCGCACCAAAGTAGTTTGAAAAATAACATGTGTGTCCTTGGGTGAATTTCTAGGTCCCATGCAAGAAATGGGAATGAAATTCAAATATCTGGCGTCGTGACTCGGTCAAGATCATTAATAAACTTCTTTTTTTAGTTCCTATAAATCCAAAACTCGCCTGGATATCATGAAACTCGGCATGGTGTCATGTCATGGCACTACCATGCTGTGGTAAAAAATTTGGCCGAATTGGAAAAAGTTTTGGTATAAGCTTCTTGCAAACCGGAGCTTCTCTCAAGAAGGCTCTTGGTTCTGAGAGGGAACATGTCACCTTTGTGTGCGATATGATATACGCCCCCCCTTGATTTTCTTTACAGAGGCAATATAGAACTATATGAGTGTCGTGTTAAATTTTGGAATTATTCCGGGTTCATTTGGCCCTTTTAATACATTATTGAGTTTCTCGTCATTTAATGTGCATAATTCAAATTTGAACTACAAGCACATGCTCCGCTGCGCCAAAGTTGGTTGAAAAATAACATGTGTGCCCTCGGGTGAATTTCTAGGTCCCATGGAAGAAATGGGAATGAAATTCAAACATCTGGGCGTCGTGGCTCGGCCGAGAACATTGAGAAACTTGGTTTTTAAATTCTTGTAAATCCAAAACATGCCCGAAAATCATGAAACTTGGCATGGTGTCATGTCATGGCACTAAGATGCTGTGGTAAATTTTTTGGTCAAATTGGAACAAGTTTTCGTATAAGCTTCTTACAAACCAGAGCTTCTCTCAAGAAGGCTTGTGGTTCTGCGAGGGAATGTGTCACCTTGTGTGCAAAACGATATACGCCGCCCCCCTGATTTTATTTACACATGCAACATAGAACTATATGAGTGTCGTGTTAAATTTTGGAATTATTCGGGGTTCGTTTGGCCTTTTCTATACATTAATTGAGTTTCTGGTCATTTCATGTGCATAATTCAAGTTTGGACTACAAGCACATGCTCCAGTGCACCACTACAAAAAAAAAAACACATCCGTGACATTTTGGGCCGAACAAAAGTTTTTCTGTCATGCTTATGACACTTCTATGACAATAATTCTGACAAAACCCGGTATCATCATAGATGTGGTGGGCTCCTACTTCTATGACAAAAAATCATGA
This sequence comes from Triticum aestivum, assembly GCF_018294505.1. Lineage (NCBI taxonomy): Eukaryota > Viridiplantae > Streptophyta > Magnoliopsida > Poales > Poaceae > Triticum > Triticum aestivum. Next base: position 348,861,349 of record NC_057814.1, read on the forward strand.
CAGAAAATGGGCTTTTCGTCCTGGGCGGGCTGGAAATGCAGTTGCATGACATTCTTTGGGCCGTCCATGATGGAAAAAACCGTGGTAGAAGCGAGGGCGAGGAAAATATCGGGGAGTTCTCGGTTACGGTGGGTGGTCGGGGCCGAGCGATGCACGGAGGGATTGTGCGTTTCTCTTGTACACGTACGCACGTGGGTGCGAGGCGTAGGGCACTAACTGAACGCGAGCGAGGCGTTCGCCTACTGAACCCGAGCGATTGCACTGCAGGCTACGCGTTGCTGAACCCGAGCGATCGATCGATCTGGCTATTAAGTGAACCCGATCGAGCGATTCCTTTGCTACTGCTGCTAACCGAAGTCGATCGAACCTGCTGCCTCTTGATGAATAGTGAGTGTTGTTGGGGGTTGGATGAACAATTCCCGGTGGGGGTGGGAGGAACAGGACCCGGTGGTAGTCGAGGCCATTGCCGCTGGATGAACAGGACCCCGTGGAGGGCTGGTTGAACGGTCCCACCGAGTTTGCCTGACCAACTCTCTGTTTGCTTGCTACTGAAATCGGTTTCACTGAGTTGAAGTAATCGGTCAAACCGAGATCAAGTTATGCCCTAACCCTAACACATCGGTCCCACCGAGTTGATCATGTCGGTCCCATCGAAAAGCCTAGCGTTCACATTTTGAACCATATCGTCTGACCGAGTTTCACTATTCGGTCCCACCGAGTTTGGTAAATTGTGTGTAACTGTTAGATTTTGTGTGGAGGCTATATATACCCCTCCACCCAATCTCCATTCGAGGAGAGAGCCATCGGAACGTGCCTACACTTCCAGCATTCATTTTCTGAGAGAGAACCACCTACTCATGTGTTGAGACCAAGACATTCCAATCCCACCACAAGAATCTTGATCTCTAGCCTTCCCCAAGTTGCTTTCCACTCAAATCATCTTTCAACCATATCCAAATCTGTGAGAGAGAGTTGAGTGTTGAGGAGACTATCATTTGAAGCACAAGAGCAAGGAGTTCATCACCAACACACCATCTATTACCTTTTGGAGAGTGGTGTCTCCTAGATTGGTTAGGTGTCACTTGGCAGCCGCCGTCAAGATTGTGGAGTTGAACCAAGGAGTTTGTAAGGGCAAGGAGATCACCTACTTTGTGAAGATCTATCCAAGTGAGGCAAGTCCTTCGTGGGCGATGGCCATGGTGGGATAGACAAGGTTGCTTCTTCGTGGACTCTTCATGGGTGGAGCCCTGCATGGACTCGCACAACTGTTACGCTTCATGGGTTGAAGTCTCCATCAATGTGGATGTACGGTAGCACCACCTATCAAAACAACGCCAAAAATCTGTCTTTTTCAGCAAGATCAAACAACTATCACCCAAGAAGATCCTAAAGGCTTTACTTGGCACAAACACTAACTAAAACATAAAAAACACAATCATAACAGTAGCATAATTGTGTTAACACACAATAACAGAAAGCAAAAAGCAAAAATAATTTTTATTCATTGGGTTGCCTCCCAACAAGCGCTATAGTTTTACGCCCTTAGCTAGGCATAAATCAAGGATCTAAGTTTTGTCATCTTTGTTCTTCATAGTTTTCTTAGAAGTGTTTTCATTATGTTGTTTTGTAAACACAACATAAAACATATTATCCATGGAAACATTAGCATTCCTTAGTTGGTTTTCATCATAATCCCTTTGATTTCCCGCAACAATCCAAGAGTAGTGTTGATTAACATTATTAAGAACTTGCTGGATTATTTCTAGAACGGGGACCTCCTTTTTAAGATTGTCATCAAAGATCTTATTATCCCCAAGAAAATGTCTCAACGCATAGTCACTATTGTAGAGAATTTCATCTATCACAGGTTTTTCACGATTCATACCATAAAAGTCAAAGATTTCTCTAGCTTCCCGAATTATGTAGTCAAACTCATTCATAAGAACGAGAGTGGCCAACTTTTTAGCCCTAGGATTCTTTATATCGGGGAGCTCAAAAAACAATCTTTGCAAAGTAGGATGAGTATGAATAAATTTACTTTCAAGTTTCAGAACTAGTGCTGAAATAGCATCCGCATAAGATCTAGTAGTTTTAAGTATAGGAGCATCATCAAGACTTAGATTCCCAACACAACTGAAAAATTCTTGGATGCGTTATTTTCCCATAATGTTCCCTTGCCCCAAGATAAAAGTTTTAGCATCCAGATTGCATGTACGTCCAATCTTAGGAGTCAAGCCATCATCTGTTGGTGCCATACCGAAATCACTCATGATTGTAAGCAGAGAATAGATCTGACAAGAAAACGGCAAACGAAAAAGAGAGGCGAATAAAACGGCAAATTTTTGTGAAGTGGGGGAGAGGAAAACGAGAGGCAAATGGCGAATAATGTAAATTGCAAGGAGATGAGATTTGTGATTAGGAACCTGGTTATGTTGAAGATCCTCCCCGGCAACGGTGCCAGAAATTCTCCTTGATGGCAGCTGGAACTACGTCGGTATTTCCCCGGAGAGGGAGGGATGATGTAGCACAATGACGGTAGAGTATTTCCCTCAATTATGAAACCAAGGTATCGAACCAGTAGGAGAACCAAGCAACACAACGTAAACAACACCTGCACACAAACAACAACACCTCGCAACCCGACGAGTTAAACGGGTTGTCAATCCCTTCCGGGATACGGCGCCTCAAGATAGGCAAGTGGACGTGAGGTCAATTGTAGTAGATTGATAGATCGAATGCCAAATAAAATCAATAAAGATAAAACACAGCAAGGTATTCTTGTATTTTTATTTTAATAGATTTGAATAAAAATGCAAAGGAAAAGTAGATCGCAAGGCAAATATATGAGAAGAAAGACCCGGGGGCCGTAGGTTTCACTAGTGGCTTCTCTCGAGAAAAATAGCAAACAGTGGGTAAACAAATTACTGTTGGGCAATTGATAGAAGTTCAAATAATCATGACGATATCCAGGAAATGATCATTACATAGGCATCACATCCAAGATTAGTAGACCGACTCCTGCCTGCATCTACTACTATTACTCCACACATCGACTGCTATCCAGCATGCATCTAGTGTATTAAGTTCATGGAAAAACGGAGTAATGCAATAAGAATGATGACATGATGTAGACAAGATCCGTTTATCTATATGGCGGTAGATATAGATCCCATCTTTTTATCCTTAGTAGCAACGTTACATACGTGTCGTTTCCCCTTCTGTCAATGGGATCGAGCAATGTAAGATCGAACCCACTACCGGGCACCTCTTCCCATTGCAAGACAAATAGATCAAGTTGGCCAAACAAAACCCAAATGTCGGAGAAGAAATACGAGGCTATAAGAGATCATGCATATAAGAGATCAAAGAAACTCAAATAGTTCATGGATATAAAAATATATGACTGATCATAAACTCAAAGTTCATCAGATCTCAACAAACACACCGCAAAATAGTTACATCATATGGATCTCCAAGAGACCATTGTATTGAGAATTCAGCGAGAGAGAGAGAGAGAAAGCCATCTAGCTACTAACTACGGACCCGAAGGTCTACAAAGAACTACTCACGCATCATCGGAGAGGCACCAATGGAAGTGGTGAATCCCTCCGTGATGGTGTCTAGATTGGATCTGGTGGTTCCGGACTCTACGACAGCTGGATGAATAATTTCACGCTTGTTTTAGGCTTTTTGGAATATTGTGGTATTTATAGAGCAAAGAGGCGGTCCGGGGGGCACCCGAGGTGGGCACAACCCACCCTGGTGGGTTGTGCCCCCCGAGGGGCACCCCCAGGTGCAACCAGGGCCCATTGCCTTCCTTCTGGCCAATCAAAAATCATCGTGGAGTTTCGTGGCATTTGGACTCCGTTTGATAATGATTTCCTGCGATGTAAAAAACATGGAAAAAATAGCAACTGGCACTTGGCACTATGTCAATAGGTTAGTACCAAAAATTTATATAAAATGACAATAAAATGATTACAAAACATCCAAGATTGATAATAAAACAGCATGGAACAATCAAGAATTATAGATACGTTGGAGACGTATCACCTGCCTCCAGGCTTTGACAACACCCCCGGCCCTGCGGAGTTCCTGCAGCTCTACGAGCAGAGCATCGAGGCGGCCAACGACGACGAGAAGGTCATGGCGAACTGGTTTCCCATGGCTCTCAAGGATGGCGCGCGCTCATGGCTCCTGAACCAGCCCGCGGGGTCGATCTCCTCCGGGGGCGAGATGCGCGAGCGTTTCGTCGCCAACTTCCAGGGCACTCGCGACCGCCCGCCTGCCGCGGGTGACCTGCGGCGCATCAAGTAGCAGCCAGGGGAAACCTTGCAGAAGTACATCTAGCGCTTCAATAACGTTCGCCTCAAGATCCCCAAGGTGTCGGACGAGGCCATCATCTCAGCTTTTTCTGATGGCGTTCGCAATGTCAAGATGAAGGAGGAGCTCGCCATACACGAGGACCTTTGCACGGCACTGGAGATGTTCAAAATGGCGACCAAGTGTGCCAGAGCTTAGGAGGGTCGCCTCTCCCTCCTGGAGCTCCCGGGGGCTGACCCAGAAGACAAGAAGGCCAAGACCTAGGACGTGAAGCGCAAGGGGGCGGTCGTACTCGCGGCTGAACCAGAGATGAAGCGCGGCTGCGACCACCCAGAGTCATCCAAGGGCCGCCGTCTATTCTGCGTCTCCCACAATGTGCACACACACAACACCAATGACTGTCAGGAGCTCATGGCTATCCGCGATAGGCGCCTCGGTCGACGCCCCGAGCGCAACAATCGAGGCTACAGCCGCGGAGGAGGTCGAAGTGTGTGACAGCCTGGATTTGCCTTCTCTCTTTCTCCGGACTTCCATTTGCAATTGATTTGGATTTGGAGTTTTGAATCAATTCAAATGGACTTGAACACTTGGGCCTACCCTGGATTTTCATCCAAGTGACCCATCCACCTCTAACTCACCTTTCCTTCGCGGAAAAACTCCAACAAAAGCCCAAGGAATATTTTTCTTATATTCATTTTCTTCCCCTTAAAATCACTCAGAGAAGTATGCTCCAAAGCAACCCCTAGATTTCTTGCTCCACATATCCTGAATAAATTCACAAATATTCTTTGAACCCTAGGGCACCTTCCTGAGCAAAAATATTGCATAACTTTTTGTAATATTTTTGCTACAGAAAATCATTTTTGTTCTAGAAAAAATGATCACTTTGCACAACAAGTATATTTTTGCTTGATCTTTGGGGCTGATCTTTTCTAAGCTTGATTACCCTCCTAAGAGATTGCTAAACCCCAAAGCACAACCTTTAGTTCACACTAAATTTTTCTCAGTGAAGCTCACAAGTTTCTGTACAGAAACTTGCCAGGAAGAAAGCCACTCCCACAGTTCACCTGTGACCCAGCCAACCATGCAAAACAACCAAAACCACTAAGGACGAACTGCCAGACATGGTGTTTCCGCTTAGCTCGGCCTGATGCCAAAGTTCACGCGGTAACCACGAGCGTCCAAGGGGGTTGGCATGCGGCCGACGCGCTCTGCGGTGCGCCAGCGTCTCTGTTTCGCGCGTGGTCACTGCCCCGGCCGCTGCACCTTGCCAAACCGCACCCCCATCCTCGTTTGCACCTGCATAACTCCACCCTGTCGCTCGGCGACGCCGGAGCTCGTCGCAGCGAGCACGGGCATGGCGCGGCTAAGGAAATAGTGCGCCCATGCCCCTGTGCTAGTTGCGTACCGCGCTCCTGTGCTCGCCACAGCTCGTCTCCAGCCCCCGTGTGATCCCCGACACGTTCTCCTCCTCTAACTGACGCCATTCATCGCCGGGCGACACTCCAGAGAACTCCAGCGAGCTCTCGATCCCCGCCTCGGCCTTGCCTATAAATAGAGCTCCCGCGAGCTCATTTCTCTCTGCACACACACTCAGCACAGCTCCACACCACCGTAGGAAGCCGCAGCCCGGCCGGGCAGGCCTCTGGCCGCCGTCCCCGCCCCGAGCTCGCCGGTGATCCCCGTCCTCTGCGCCCTCCCTCTCCAGAGCCGCTCGAGCTCCACTGACCACTCCGGCGTGTTCGTGGTGGTCCACTGGTGCGTGCTCGTGCCGTTGGAGCTGCTGGACTGGACCTGCTTCACCGGAACGACCATCTCCGACGAGCTCCGCCCGCTGCCGCCGCTGGAGAGCTCCATTCCGACCCCGTCCGGCCACCCCTAGCCACACTACGGGTACGGGCAGGTGCGCCTCGATCTCCTCTACAACCCTATCCTCTAAGATCTCGTCGCCGGGCGCTCCTCGCCAGAGAAAGCACCATCGCCGGGCCGCCCGCCTCTGCTTCTCTTCCCCCCTTCGACCTTACCACTGGGGCCCGTTGTCAGCCACTCAGGCCGCGGCCGAAGCGGTATAAGTGGTGGCTGATACGTCCATTCTGCATCATGCTTTTATATCGATATTTCTTGCATTATGGGATGCTATTACACATTATGTCACAATACTTATGCCTATTCTGCACAACTCCAAAAGTCCTGAAACTCCACGGAAGTTATTTTGGGCTGGAAAATGCCGGCAGCTAGAATTCTGGGCTGGAAAAGGAGCACATATTAGAGACCTATTCTGCACAACTCCAAAAGTCCTGAAACTCCACGGAAGTTATTTTTGGAATTAATAAAAAATACTGAGCAAGAAAGTACCAGAGGGGGGCCACCCACCATCCACGAGGGTGGGGGTGCGCCCTACCCCCTGGGCGCGCCCCCTACCTCGTGGGCCCCCTGGCAGGCCTCCGGTGCCCATCTTCTGCTATATGAAGTCTTTTACCCTGAAAAAATCATAAGCAAGCTTTCGGGACGAAACTCCGCCGCCACGAGGCGGAACCAATCTAGGGCCCCGGCGGAGCTGTTCTTGTGGGGAAACATCCCTCCGGGAGGGGGAAATCATCGCCATCGTCATCACCAACGACCCTCTCATCGGGAGGGGGTCAATCTCCATCAACATCTTCACCAGCACCATCTCCTCTCAAACCTTAGTTCATCTCTTGTATCCAATCTTTGTATCAAAACCTCAGATTGGTACCTGTGGGTTGCTAGTAGTGTTGATTACTCCTTGTAGTTGATGCTAGTTGGTTTATTTGGTGGAAGATCATATGTTCAGATCCTTTATGCATATTAATACCCCTCTGATTATGAACATGAATATGATTTTTGAGTAGTTACATTTGTTCCTGAGGACATGGGAGAAGTCTTGCTATAAGTAGTCATGTGAATTTGGTATTCGTTCGATATTTTGATGAGATGTATGTTGTCTTTCCTCTAGTGGTGTTATGTGAACGTCGACTACATGACACTTCACCATTGTTTGGGCCTAGAGGAAGGCATTGGGAAGTAATAAGTAGATGATGGGTTGCTAGAGTGATAGAAGCTTAAACCCTAGTTTATGCGTTGCTTCGTATGGGGCTGATTTGGATCCATCTGTTTCATGCTATGGTTAGGTTTAGCTTAATACTTCTTTTGTAGTTGCCGATGCTTGCAATAGGGGTTAATCATAAGTGGGATGCTTGTCCAAGAAAGGACAGCACCCAAGCACCAGTCCACCCACATACCAAATTATGAAAGTAACGAACACGAATCATATGAGCTTGATGAAAACTAGCTTGACAATAATTCCCATGTGTCCTCGGGAGCGATTTTCTCCATATAAGAGTTTGTCCAGGCTTGTCCTTTGCTACAAAAAGGATTCGTCCATCTTGCTGCACCTTATTTACTTTCATTACTTGTTACCCGTTACAAATTACCTTATCACAAAACTATCTATTACCGATAATTTCAGTGCTTGCAGAGAATACCTTACTAAAAACTGCTTGTCATTTCCTTCTGCTCCTCGTTGGGTTCGACACTCTTACTTATCGAAAGGACTACGATAGATCCCCTACACTTGTGGGTCATCAAGACTCTTTTCTGGCGCCGTTGCCGGGGAGTGAAGCACCTTTGGTAGGTGGAATTTGGTAAGGAAAAATTTATATAGTGTGCTGAAATTTACTGTCACTTGTTACTATGGAAAGTAATCCTTTGAGGGGCTTGTTCGGGGTATCTTCACCCCGACCAGTAGAGCAAAGAGTTGCTCCTCAACCTACTGAACCTACTGAAAATGTTTACTTTGAAATTCCTTCGAGTATGATAGAGAAACTGCTAGCTAATCCTTTCGCAGGTGATGGAACATTGCATCCCGATTTGCACCTAATCTATGTGGATGAAGTTTGCGGATTATTTAAGCTTGCAGGTATCCCCGAGGATGTTATCAAGAAGAAGGTCTTCCCTTTATCTTTGAAGGGAAAGGCATTGACATGGTTTAGGCTATGTGATGATATGGGATCATGGAACTACAACCGATTGAAATTGGAATTTCATCAGAAGTTTTATCCTATGCATCCTGTTCATCGTGATCGTAATTATATATATAATTTTTAGCCTCGCGAAGGAGAAAGCATCGCTCAAGCTTGGGGAGGTTTAATTCAATGTTATATGCATGCCCCAATCATGAGCTCTCAAGAGAAATTATTATTCAAAAAATTTATGCTCGGCTTTCTCTCAATAATCGCTCCATGCTCGATACTTCTTGTACTGGTTCTTTTATGATGAAGACTATTGAATTCAAATGGGATTTATTGGAGAGAATTAAATGGAACTCTGAAGATTGGGACCTCGACGAAGGTAAGGAGTCAGGTATAACACCTAAGTTTGATTGTGTTAAATCTTTTATGGATACCGATGTTTTCCGTGAATTTAGCACTAAATATGGACTTGACTCTGAGATAGTAGCTTCTTTCTGTGAATCATTTGCTACTCATGTTGATCTCCCTAAGGAGAAGTGGTTTAAATATAATCCTCCCATTTAAGTAAAAGTAGTTGCACCTATTAAAGTTGAAGAAAAGACTATCACTTATAATGATCCTATTGTTCCTACTGCTTATGTTGAGAAACCACCTTTCCCTGTTAGAATAAAGGATCATGCTAAAGCTTCAACTGTGGTCAACAACAGTAATATTAGGACACCCAAACCCCCTAAGAAAATTAAAGTTGAACCTAGTATTGCTATGGTTAAAGATCTCTTGGCTGATAATATTGATGGGCATGTCATTTACTTCTGTGATGAAGCTGCTAGAATTGCTAGACCTGATACTAAAAATGAACATAGACCTGTTGTAGGCATGCCTGTTATTTCTGTTAAAATAGGAGATCATTGTTATCATGGCTTGTGTGATATGGGTGCTAGTGCAAGTGCAATACCTCATTCCTTATACAAAGAAATTATGCATGATACTAGACCTGCTGAAATAGAAGAAATTGATGTTACAATTAAGCTTGCCAATAGAGACACTATTTCACCAGTTGGGATTGTTAGAGATGTTGAAGTCTTGTGTGGGAAGGTTAAATATCCCGCTGGTTTTCTTGTTCTTGGTTCCCCACAAGATGACTTTTGTCCCATTATATTTGGTAGACCCTTCTTGAATACTGTTAATGCTAGGATAGACTGCGAAAAGGATGTTGTTACTATTGGTTTGGGGGATATGTCTCATGAGTTTAACTTTGCTAAATTTCGTAGACAACCCCGTGATGAGGAATTGCTTAGTAAAGATGAAATTATTGGTCTTGCTTCTATTGCCATGCCTCCTAATGATCCTTTAGAACAATATTTGCTTGACCATGAAAATGATATGTTTATGAAAGAAAGAAGGGAAATAGATGAAGTATTCTTTAAACAGAGACCTATTTTGAAACACAACTTGCCTGTTGAAATCTTAGAGGATCCTCCTCCACCCAAGGGTGATCCCGTGTTTGAGCTTAAACCATTACCTGATACTCTTACATATGCATATCTTGATGAGAAGAAGATATATCTGTTATTATTAGTGCTAACCTTTCAGAGCATGAAGAAAAGAAATTATTGAAAACTCTGAAGAAGCACTGTGCTGCTATTGGATATACTCTTGATGATCTTAAGGGCATTAGTCCCACTTTATGCCAGCACAAAATAAAATTGGAGAAAGACGCTAAACCGGTTGTTGATCACCAACGACGGTTAAATCCTAAGGTGAAAGAAGTGGTAAGAAAAGAAACACTAAAGCTTCTGGAGGCAGGTATAATTTATCCCCTTGCGTAAAACAGTGGGTAAGTCATGTCCATTGTGTCCCTAAAAAGGGAGGTATTACCGTTGTTCCTAATGATAAAGATGAATTGATCCCACAGAGAATTGTTACAGGTTATAGGATGGTAATTGATTTCTGCAAATTAAATAAAGTTACTAAAAAGGATCATTACCCTTTACCTTTTATTGATCAAATGCTAGAAAGATTATCTAAACATACACATTTTTGCTTTCTAGATGGTTATTCTGGTTTCTCTCAAATACCTGTGTCAAAAGAGGATCAAGAAAAGACCACCTTTACTTGTCCTTTTGGTACCTTTGCTTATAGACGTATGCCTTTTTGTTTATGTAATGCACCTGCTACCTTTCAAACATGCATGATGGCTATATCCTCTGATTTTTGTGAACATATTGTTGAGGTTTTCATGGATGATTTCTCTGTATATGGAACTTCTTTTGATGATTGCTTGAGCAACCTTGATCGAGTTTTGCAGAGATGTGAAGAAACTAATCTTGTCTTGAATTGGGAGAAGTGCCACTTTATGTTTAATGAAGGTATTGTCTTGGGGCATAAAATTTCTGAAAGAGGTATTGAAGTTGATAAAGCTAAAGTTGATGCTATTGAAAAGATGTCGTACCCCAAGGACATTAAAGGTATAAGAAGTTTCCTTGGTCATGCCGGTTTTTATAGGAGGTTCATTAAAGACTTCTCAAAAATCTCTAGGCCTCTGACCAATCTCTTACAAAAAGATATTTTTTTGTCTTTGATGATGATTGTGTAGAAGCATTTGAAATACTTAAGAAAGCATTGATTTCTACACCTATTGTTCAGCCTCCTGATTGGAATTTACCCTTTGAAATTATGTGTGATGCTAGTGATTATGCTGGTTGTTCTAGGACAAAGAGTTGATAAGAAATTAAATGTTATCCAATATTCTAGTAAAACTCTAGACAGTGCCCAGAGAAATTATGCTACTACTGAAAAGTATTTTTAGTAGTCGTATTTGCTTGTGATAATTTCAGACCTTATATTGTTGATTCCAAAGTAACTGTTCACACTGATCATGCTACTATTAAATATCTTATGGAAAAGAAAGATGCTAAACCTAGACTTATTAGATGGGTTCTCTTGCTACAAGAATTTGATTTGCATATTATTGATAGAAAGGGAGTTGAGAACCCCGTTGCAGACAACTTGTTTAGGTTAGAGAATGTTCTTGATGACCCACTACCTATTGATGATAGCTTTCCTGATGAACAATTAGCTATCATAAATGCTTCTCGTACTCCTCCATGGTATGCTGATTATGCTAATTACATTGTTGCTAAATTTATACCACCTAGTTTCACATACTAGCAAAAGAAAAAGTTTTTCTATGATTTAAGACATTACTTCTGGGATGACCCACACCTTTATAAAGAAGGAGTAGATGGTGTTATTAAACGTTGTGTACCTGAGCATGAACAGGAACAGATCCTGCGCAAGTGTCACTCCGAGGCTTATGGAGGACACCACGCTGGAGATAGAACTGCATATAAGGTATTACAATCCGGTTTTTATTGGCCTACTCTCTTCAAAGATGCCCGTAAGTTTGTTTTGTCTTGTGATGAATGTCATAGAATTGGTAATATTTGTAGACGTCAAGAAATGCCTATGAATTATTCACTCGTTACTGAACCATTTGATGTTTGGGGCTTTGATTATATGGGACCGTTTCCTTCCTCTAATGGCTATACACATATTTTAGTTGTTGTTGATTACGTTACTAAGTGGGTAGAAGCTATTCCAACTAGTAGTGCTGATCATAACACCTCTATTAAGATGCTTAAAGAAGTTATTTTTCCGAGTTTTGGAGTCCCTAGATACTTAATGACTGATGGTGGTTCACATTTTATTCATGGTGCCTTTCGTAAAATGCTTGCTAAGTATTATGTTAATCATAGAATTGCATCCCCATACCACCCACAATCTAGTGGCCAAGTAGAACTCAGTAATAGAGAGCTCAAATTAATTTTGCAAAAGACTGTTAATAGATCTAGAAAGAATTGGTCTAAGAAACTTGAAGATGCATTATGGGCCTACAGAAATGCATACAAAAATCCTATGGGTATGTCTCCGTATAAAATGGTTTATGGAAAAGCATGTCACTTACCTCTCGAACTAGAACATAAGGCATATTGGGCCATAAAAGAGCTCAACTATGATTTTAAACTTGCCGGTGAGAAGAGGCTATTTGACATTAGCTCACTTGATGAATGGAGAACCCAGGCCTATGAGAATGCCAAACTGTTTAAAGAAAAAGTTAAAAGATGGCATGACAAAAGGATACAAAAGCGTGAGTTTAATGTAGGTGATTACGTGTTGCTATTCAACTCTCGTTTAAGATTTTTTGCAGGAAAACTTCTCTATAAATGGGAAGGACCATACGTTATCGAGCAGGTCTATCATTCCGGCGCCATAAAAATCAACAACTTCGAAGGCACAAACCCAAAGGTGGTGAACGGTCAAAGAATCAAACATTATATCTCAGGTAAACCTATGAAACCAATGCTATTGAAACCGTAACCCCGGAAGAGTACATAAGGGACACTTTCCAGAACATTTCAGACTCCGAAAAGGAATAGGTATGTGGTACAGTAAGTAAACCGACTCCAAAATAGTTCTAATGGTAATTTTTCTCCGTTTTGGAATATTTAAGAAAATAGGAAAATAAGAAGTAGTTCGGGAAGGACACGAGGCGTCCACGAGGGTGGAGGGCGCGCCCCCTGCCTCGTGGGCACCTCATGCTCTCTCCGGACTCCGTTTTCTTGCATGATACTTCTTTTGGTCAGTAAAAATTCATTATATAATCTCCCGAAGGTTTTGACTCTCGTACCACACAAATATCCTCTTTTTTGTTTCGAGCTGTTTTTCTGACAGATCTAGATCACCATGACGTCTCCAAGTGCCCCCAAGGACAAGTTCTTCAAGAAGGTCATCAACCCCTACCTCGCGGAATTGCTGCAACATCCTCAAACCATTGAGATGCGTAGGGGTTAATGCACATCCGCGATGTTGAGGGGCCAAGGAAGACCGGAAGCGTGGAGACAAGGGTCGAGGCAATGGAGCAACAAGTTTTCAAGTGCCAGGAGATGGTGGAACGTGGACTCCACGCCAATCACATAATGATCATGGAGTGCACCAACAACCACAAGCTGGACGCCAAGAACATTGGGGAGGCCATCTTCAAGGTTCACGAGAAAATCGAGCACCTCCAAGCCCAGATCTATGACCTGCAGAACCAAAACTATGAGTATGAATATAGATTCAAGAGGATGAGTTTGGCTGCAGATTTGAGGATCCGGGAGACTCGATCATCCTTCTATGATGGTGAGTCTATGCCTTGGAAGATGGACGACAAGCATACATCATCAACAACTCCATCATCATCACTTCAGAGGAAAGAGACATAATCACATGGGTATGGGCACTCCCCTTGGAAAATGCCATGCTTGGGGGAGGTGCCCCGGTATCGTATCACCATCACACTCCTATCTTTACTGCTTTTCTTAGTTCGATCCTTTTAGTAATATCTTGATCTCGTAGAATAAAGTTTTAGTATGATTTAGTTTTGAGCTTTGCTTTATGATCCTTCTATGTAATCGAGTCCGTGAGCTATATAATAAAGATTAGTGTTGAGTCAAGGGCTTGATTATGTTGCTATGATCTTGAGGGAATTAAAGAAAAAGAAAGAACAAAAAGAAATAAAGAGATCATATTGATCTTATGGAGAGTAATGACTTCACATATAAAGAGTATGATGAATAAAAGTTGTTGAGAGTTGACAAACATGGTTTTGGTCATCGTTGCAATTAATAGGAAGTAATAAAGAAAGAGAGGTTCTCACATATAAATATACTATCTTGGACACCTTTTATGATTGTGAGCACTCATTAAAATATGACATGCTAAAGAGTTGATGTTGAACAAGGAAGACAACGTAATGGGTTATGTTTTCCTATATCCGAAATAAACTATATTGTCATGGATCATCCAACATGTTGAGCTTACCTTTCTCCCTCATGCTAGCCAAATTCTTTGCACCAAGTAGAGATACTACTTGTGCTTCCGAATATCCGTAAACCCAGTTTTGCCATGAGAGTCCACCATACCTACCTATGGATTGGGTAAGATCCTTCGAGTAAGTTGTCATCGGTGCATGCAATAAAAATTTCTCTCTAAATATGTATGATTTGTTAGTGTGGAGAAAATAAGCTTTATACGATCTTGTGATGTGGAAGCAATAAAAGCGACGGACAGCATAATAAAGGTCCATATCACAAGTGGCAATATAAAGTGACGTTCTTTCGCATTAAGATTTTCTGCGAAGGGCCTATTTTTTTCTTATCTTATACCTTATACAAGAGTCATGGTGATCTTCACCTTTCCTTTTTATATTTTATCCTTTGGCAAGCACATTGTGTTGGAAAGATCCTGATATATATATATCCAATTGGATGTAAGTTATCATGAGCTATTATTGTTGACATTACCCTTGAGGTAAAAGGTTGGGAGGCAACACTATAAGCCCCTATCTTTCTCTGTGTCCGATTAAAACTCCATACCCATAAGTATTGCGTGAGTGTTAGCAATTGTGAAAGACTAAGTGATAGTTGAGTATGTGGACTTGCTGAAAAGCTCTTATAATGACTCTGTCCTATGTTATGATAAATTGCAATTCTTCAATGACCGGGATTATAGTTTGTTTGTTTTCAATGAAGTTTCTGAGTCCTACTTGACATTGTGAATAGATTGTTACTTGAGCATAAGAAATCATATGACAATATATATGTATGTTGCTGTTATAAGAATGATCATGATGCCCTCATGTCCGTATTTTATTTTATCGACACCTCTATCTCTAAACATGTGGACATATTTTTCGTTATCGGCTTCGGCTTGAGGACAAGCGACGTCTAAGCTTGGGGGAGTTGATACGTCCATTCTGCATCATGCTTTTATATCGACATTTATTGCATTATGGGCTGTCATTACACATTATGTCACAATACTTATGCCTATTCTCTCTTATTTTACAAGGTTTACATGAAGACGGAGAATGCCGGCAGCTGGAATTCTAGGCTGGAAAAGGAGCAAATATTAGAGACCTATTCTGCATAACTCCAAAAGTCATGAAACTCCACGGAAGTTATTTTTGGAATTAATAAAAAATACTGAGCAAAGAAAGTACCAGAGGGGGGCCACCCACCATCCACGAGGGTGGGTGGCGCGCCCTACCCCCTGGGCGCGCCCCTGCCTCGTGGGCCCCCTGGCAGGCCTCCGGTGCCCATCTTCTGCTATATGAATTCTTTTACCCTAAAAAAATCATAAGCAAGCTTTCGGGACAAAACTCCGCCGCCACGAGGCGGAACCTTGGCGGAACCATTCTAGGGCTCCGGCGGAGCTGTTCTGCCGAGGAAACATCCCTCCGGGAGGGGGAAATAATCACCATCGTCATCACCAACGATCGTCTCATCAGGAGGGGGTCAATATCCATCAACATCTTCACCAGCACCATCTCCTCTCAAACCCTAGTTCATCACTTGTATCCAATCTTTGTATCAAAACCTCAGATTGGTACCTGTGGGTTGCTAGTAGTGTTGATTACTCCTTGTAGTTGATGCTAGTTGGTTTATTTGGTGGAAGATCATATGTTCAGATCCTTTATGCATATTAATACCCCTCTGATTATGAACATGAATATGATTTGTGAGTAGTTACGTTTGTTCCTGAGGACATGGGAGAAGTCTTGCTATAGTAGTCATGTGAAATTGGTTTTCGTTCGATATTTTGATGAGATGTATGTTGTCATTCCTCTAGTGTTGTTATGTGAACGTCAACTACATGACACTTCACCATTGTTTGGGCCTAGAGGAAGGCATTGGCAAGTAATAAGTAGATGATGGGTTGCTAGCGTGACAGAAACTTAAACCCTAGTTTATGCGTTGCTTCGTAAGGGGCTGATTTGGATCCATCTGTTTCACGCTATGGTTAGGTTTACCTAAATACTTCTTTTATAGTTGGGGATGCTTGCAATAGGGGTTAATCATAAGTGGGATGCTTGTCCATGAAAGGATAGCACCCAAGCACCGGTCCACCCACATACCAAATTATCAAAGTAACGAACGCGAATCATATGAGCGTGATGAAAACTAGCTTGACGATAATTCCCATGTGTCCTCGGGAGCGCTTCTCTCTATATAAGAGTTTGTCCAGGCTTGTCCTTTGCCAAAAAAGGATTCGGCCATCTTGCTGCACCTTATTTACTTTCATTACTTGTTACCCGTTACAAATTACCTTATCACCAAACTATCTGTTACCGATAATTTCAGTGCTTGCAGAGAATACCTTACTGAAAACAGCTTGTCATTTCCTTCTGCTCCTCGTAGGGTTCGACACTCTTACTTATCGAAAGGACTACGATAGATCCCCTACACTTGTGGGTCATCAGTGGCACCCAGGCAGTTTACGCCTTCGATGTCACCCTGCTCTGGTTATTCTTTTAATTCAAATTGGGTTCAAATTTGACCAGAATTTTGACTAGCTGTAACTTTTATTCTACAAGTCCAAATGAGTTAATTCTTTTTGCATTCTGTTCTTACTGGAAAATCCTAGCAGCACACCCAAGTTGGGATTTTTCTTTGCTAACTACAATTACTGGTAATTTTCAGAAGTGTTCTTGATATTTTCTTTTTGTCATTTGATTTATTTTCAGAAGGTGAAGCTTGTCTTGAAGGCATCTAGGAGGAGTGTGAAGCTCCTCTGCACTAAGGCAAGCCACAACAACATTGTCATGGTTTCTTTGCAATATCCATGATTTTCTACTTGAATTTATATGTTATTCATTGTATATAGTATTAAAATAAATGATGCTTGTCTTATTTAGTTTGTCATGATCAAAATGCTTAGTTAACAGAAATGAATGCTTGAACTAGTGAGATATAGCTTGAGTAGTTGATCTAAGTAAATTTGTCATGGCTATGGTGATATGATCATTGGTCTTATTTTTTTCCTATATGTAAAAATGAGTTTTATTTGATAAATGCCAAATAAAGTGATGAGTATAAATATCAAGTAAGAAAGGACCAGAAATATTGAAAGTTGAGTTTGTGCAAGTAGAACTTTGAATAAGGTTGATCTATTATTTCTAAATGAATGTGATGCATGATATATGGTTGCATAAGAATGGCATATAGTGACTCGAGCATTTTATTTTCAGGTTAAGCCTGATGATAATTGAACTTGAACATAAAGTTGGTCGGGTCATGGTACCACTGAATCAGGCTGACAAGTGCAACCACATTTGCCATAGTATGGGGAGGCCGTTAGTCGTTCCATTGTCATGCCTTTTATGAGTGCCTCCAACAAGGGAATGTTATGGGCATGCGTTACCCTGGCCCGGTAAGAAGACATAACCTTGTGGACCTGTTGTTGTTATGGTACCTTGTCCCCGTTTGGGAATGTTTATTTCCCATGACGGTGGTTGTTTTGCCTTTGGTAGGCTCGGTCACCCATGACTAATCTTAGTGGGGAGTTGGTCGGAGTGGTCGTAAGAGTGTCATGGCAATGGGAGAGTTCTGTCGGAATGCCATTGGTCCACCCGAATGGGAGTGCGAGGCCATGGGTTCCGGGGTGTGGGTAAAGTGCGCTACCTCTGTAGAGTGTATAAATCTATCGATAGCCACGCCCGTAGATAAGGGCCCAGTTCGTAAATAAGTCACACCATGGATCAACTTTCATAAATAAATCTTGCACACTAAGTTATTTGCATTGCACTGGTTGGATCATGATGATGTCAGTGAGACTGACTGTTGTGGTATCACTTGTGATCCGGGAGTGATCATTGTTTGGTTACGAGGTAACCAGTTGAACCAAGTATGGTTCCGTTCGTGATTCGTCATGAGCATTGTTCGGTTGCGAGGCAACCTGTTGGAAAGAGAGTCCGAGTGACTCGATGCACAAGTTGGTTTCACTGCATGAGTAGCATGTTGTTGTTTGATATTGTTTGTCATTATGGTTCTGTTTGTTGTGAGCTTGCAAGTACAATCAATGTACTGACCTGGCGTGTTATGCCAGATTTCAGGAAAGTCTAACTGGATCGGAGTGCTGCCGTGTCTAGACCGTGTCCACATCGGTGTCCCTGTGCTATGGAGTCCTGCTACGTCGTTGTTCCGCTTCCGTGTAGATGTCGTGCTCGAGGCCCCTTTTATGTTCACTAAATAATGTACATATTGTTCAGCCGCACCGAGTGTGCCGCTTGGCCGCGCAACTTGATGTAATATCACACTATGCTTCTGCTAGTTTCAATAAAGCGGTGATTTCTATACCAAGATGTTGTGTGTTTCCAGAAGACATGGTCTATGGGTTGGCAATGCAAGGTAAACCGGTCGCTCTGAGCCAGGGTGCCACAACGCTTGGTATCAGAGCTGCAGTGACTGTAGGACACGCTAGACCCCGACACGCGAAGTAAACGTTAGTTAGTTTGCTAATTGAGTGCCGTTAGTATTTGCATCTGGATGCTGCATTGCATGCATTAGACTTATTGTTATTTCTAACCGGTTAATGGTTGTGAGTGTAGATGGCTCCGGTGCTGTATCCATGCCAGTTGCAGCTGATGCCCTACACTTCTCCGCATCTCCTTCGTAGCGTGTGGCGTCGACTGTACCCTCACGGTGATGACCCAGCATCTCGGGTGTACCGGGAGCGTCTAGCCGACTCCGTGTATGAGTATCACGCCGTGGTTACTTTGCGCACCAATTCGTCAGCGGGTTCTTACACTCGTTCCTCTCGGAGCGGTTATGCATCCACTGCCGCTCAGGCCGTCCAGTATGCTGCATTCGATATTCTTGTTGAGTTACGCTATGCTGAGGTTCGGATGTAGAACCACCCAGGTTTTCGCTTCTACCCATCTTTGCACGGTGATGGTCGTGTTCGCTTTCATTCCATCGATCCGGCGTCTGATAGTGACGCTAGCCACCTTTCTCGATATATCACTGCTAGTTATCTTCTGATTCATGAGTTGGCTCGAGAGCTGAATCATTCTTGTTCTGCTTTAGCAGCCGCTAGATCCTACCCTACTCCACCTTCTATGGGATTTACTCCTTATATTGTGCCCAGTTCTAGCTCGCCTATTTCTCCGGGTACTCCCCCGAGTAGCTCGGGCACCTCGACAGTGAACCCACACAGTGCTCCTGCTGAGTGGGCGTCTCTTCTTGCTACCCCTGCAGCTCCCATGATCCCTTCTCATCCCACGCCTACCCCTGAGGGAGAGCCCTCGAGGCAGCGTCGTCGTGTTACCTTTAACCCGAAGGTCTCGGTTAGCATCGTCAGTTCAGGATCTGGGTCTGACTCAGGAGAGGATCCGGCAGCCCCGTCAGAGTCCTAGAGCGTCTGAGTATCCACAGTGCTCATGTGATGTACAGATGTAGTTGTATGAGCCATGGTGTATCGTTGCCTATATGCAAGTAGTCGCACCAGCCGTGATGACTATCTTTCATGTATGAGTCTATGTATAATTATGTTGGAACTTTTTATTCGATCGCCGTGTTTCTTGGCTCGTTCGTTTCGGTCTTTTGGGTTTGTCACTGTCTTTTCTTCCCACGTTTGGATGTTGCCCATCGCGGTTACTCTTATTGGTAAAATAAACAGTAGGATGACGCGGGGAGGCAGCAACACGCAGGCTTGTGAGGATGTCCTTGTTCGTCACTCAGCAAGACAGGTAGGACACTCCCCCGAGCCGTATCCACATCCACCGCCTCCACCGTCAAATCCAGCCTCCACTAAACAAATTATGCGCATGTTTGAGGAAAGAAGGAACAATGATCTGATTGAGCTGTTAAAAAGTGTGCAAGCTATGGTTGGGCAGAATGGGAATCAAAATGGCCATCACTTCAAGCTGTCAGATTTTCAAAGGACTAAGCCTCCCAGTTTCAGTCAAGTGGTTGACCCTTTGGAAGCAGACGATTGGTTATGAACCATTGAGAAGAAACTTAAAATTGTCCGCACTGATGAAGCTGGCAAGGTTCCGTTCGCTACCCACTATCTTGAAGGAGCCGCTGCTATATGGTGGGATAATGCTAAAGCTCCGTGGCCTACTGGAGAAGAAATTACGTGGACTAATTTCAAGGACCAATTTCTCAAGTATCATATTCCAGCTGGTATCATGAAGGTCAAGCAATGCGAATTTCTTGGTCTGACTCAAGGAAGTCTGTTAGTAAGTGAATATTTGCATAAGTTCAACCATCTCGCCCGTTAATGATGTGGCCATGGAAGAGAGGAAGATTGCATGTTCCTTGGAGGATTAAATCAACACCTCAGGAGTGTTGTCTGCATGCTCGATTTTCCAGATTTTTAGTCTCTGGTAAACAAGGCCCTCATCGCAGAAAGAGAGTACAAGCCTGTGCAAGACAACCGGCCCGCAAACAATGACCACAAGTGTAAATTTGAGTAGAAGAAGGACGGACAACCCATACAGAAGGCCCGTACCTGGCAACAGACTCAAGTGGGGTATAAACCCAATTGGCACCAGAATGTGAGCAAGACCACTACTCAAGTCAAGAATGTCGTGACCAGTCCAGTACACGAGGAGCATCAGCGCAACAACGCCTGCTTTAATTGTGGACAGACCGGACATTATGCCAGGCAGTGTCCCAAGAAGTCAAATGCCCCGTTTTGGCCGCAAGTCAATCACATGCGGCCATATCATACCCAGAATATCGTCCAAGGGCAAGTTCATCACCTCTCCACAGACGAGGCGCAGGAAAACCCCGAAGTCGTCATTGGTATGTTTTCTCTTAATAGCATACCCGCAATAATTTTATTCGACTCTGGGGCTTCCCACTCTTTTGTTTCTCAGAGTTTCGTTGCCCGAAATAAAATTCCTTGCTCGCTTTTGGGAAAAAGTATGATGGTTCCGTCCCCGGGATCTGTGCTCAAAAGCAATTTGGTCTGTCGGAATTTGGAAATTGATATTAAGGGGTCCGCTTTCCAACTGCTTTGATAGTCATCGAGTCTGCCAAGTTGGATGTTATTTTGGGAATGAACTGGTTGACTCAATATCAAGTATGCATAAACTGTGCGACCCGAGAAGTCACCCTGACAAATCAGGAAGGGCGAGCCATTAAATTTTATGCCCGCAAAGGTATACCCAAGAGGGAGATGGTTTACACTGCAGTAGCCAAAGAATTGGATCTGATTCATGTGGTCAGTGAATTTCCTATGGATTCCCTGAGGAATTACCCGGAATGCCCCCAGACAAAGAGCTTGAGTTTGCAATTGATCTTGTACCTGGGACTGTACTATTGTACAAAAAGTATTATCGGATGCCTTCCTACGAACTTGTGGAATTAAAGAAGCAGTTGGATGAGATGCTACAGAAAGGATATATCCGCCCAAGCTCGTCACCATGGGGATCACCTGCAATATTTGTAGACAAGAAAGACGGTGGTCTCAGAATGTGTGTTGACTATCGTTAGTTGAACAATGTCACAGTCAGGAACAAATACCCGCTACCAAGGATTGATGACTTGTTCGATCAGCTCAGTGGTGCAAAAGTATTTTCCAAGATTGATTTAAGGATCGGATATCATCAACTGAAGATCAAGAAGGAAGATATTCCTAAGATTGCGTTCACTACCCGTTACGGTGTCTATGAATATACGGTGATGTCCTTCGGGCTCACAAATGCCCCCGCCTTTTTCATGCATATGATGAATAAGGTGTTCATGGAATTCTTGGATAAGTTTGTGGTGGTTTTCATCGATGATATTCTCATATACTCTAAAAGTGACGAAGAACACACGGAACACCTCCGAGCAGTCTTACAGAGACTCTACGACCATCAGCTGTATGCAAAATTCAGCAAGTATGATTTTTGGCTCAAACAAGTCGGATTTCTGGGGCATGTTCTTTCAGTAGAAGGTATCGCAGTGGATCCCAGCAAAGTAAAATATGTGCTTGATTGGGCAGCACCCACGACGGTATCCGAAGTCCGGAGTTTTATTGGATTAGTCGGGTATTGCCGTCGGTTCATCGAGGGATTCTCCAAAATTGCCAAGCCAATGACAGAACTCCTCAAGAAAGACAAGAAGTTTGAATGGACTGAGGATTGCGAGCAGAGCTTTAACGAGCTAAAAACCAGATTGACATCAGCACCAGTACTGACTCTCCCAGACATTTACCGCAGCTTTGATGTGTATTGCAACGCATCCAGAAAGGGCATTGGGTGTGTACTTATGCAAGACAGCAAGGTGGTAGCTTACGCATCTCGCCAGCTATGACCTCATGAAGGAAACTATCCTACACATGATTTGGAACTGGCCGCTGTTGTGCACTCTCTAAAGATTTGGAGACATGACCTCATTGGAAAGATATGTCAAATATTTACCGACCACAAGAGTATCAAATATATATATTCACCCAGCCAGACTTAAACCTTCGACAGCGAAGATGGCTCGAGTTGGTCAAAGACTATGATCTGGGAATAAATTACCATCCGGGAAAAGCCAACGTGGTTGTTGATGCCCTTAGTCGCAAGCCTGCCAACTCAAATGCCATGATGGAGTCTTTGCCTCCAGAACTCTAGCAAGAGATCGCTCAACTCAACTTGGTAATTATAAATGCCGGTCTTGCGAATATTTTGGAAGTAACTCCTACTCTAGAAGAGGAGATTCGCATAGCACAGGCTGACGACAAGATTATGCAAGAATATCTCAAACGTCTGCACGAAGGCAAAGACTCAGGATTTCTCAAGGGACGCATTGGGTACACTCAGGTTCCGAGGAAGGATATGCGTACCTGAGCAAGCAGATTTGAGGAAGAAAATTTTGGCAGAAGCACACGAATCCTCATATTCAATACACCCAGGCAGCACTAAAATGTACGAAGACCTTCGACAGATATTTTGCTGGGATGGAATGAAAAGGGACATCGCATATTTTGTCGCTTGTTGTGACATCTGCAACAAAGTAAAGGCGGAACACCAGAAACCCGCCAGACTTCTCCAACCTCTACCCGTCTCGCAATGGAAATGGGACGATGTCTGCATGGACTTTATCACCAGTCTACCCAGGACTCACCCAGGCAATGATGCTATATGGGTCATACTGGACACGCTGACTAAAGTGGCTCACTTTATTCCCATCCGCACCACCTTTCGCGCTGATCAACTTGCACAATTATAAGTATCCCGGATTGTCAGTTTGCATGGAGTGCCAAAAACAATCACTTTGGACCGAGGTTCATTGTTTACATCCGCATTCAGGTCCCGACTCCATCAAGCTTTGGGGACCGCTCTCAAATATAGCACCGCCTATCATCCACAGACAGACGGTCATACTAAGCGGGTAAAACAAATCCTTGAAGATATGCTTCGAGCATGTGCCTTAGCCCATGGACCCAAGTGGGAAGATTGTCTGCCATATGCGGAATTCTCATACAACAACAGTTTTCAAACCAGTCTGAAAATTGGTCTCAAACCGGAGACAACCGTAACTTCGAAATAGATATGATATTAGAGGCAGAGAAACAAGTGAAGGAAATTTGAGATAGACAACAACTGGCTAAGTCAAGATAGAAGAGTTATTATGATGCCAAACATCGGCAAATCAGTTTTGAACCTGGTTAACACGTGTATCTCCGAGTCACACCCATGAAGGGAGTCAAGAGATTTCAGACCCGAGGCAAATTGGCACCAAGATATATTGGTCCGTTCCCGGTCATGACACGAGTTGGCATAGTTGCTTATCAGCTGGAATTGCCACCAGAATTGTCGGAAGTACACAATGTGTTCCACGTATCCTGGCTGAGAAAGTGTATTTCACCACCCGAGAAGAAGACTGATATGTCAGAAATTGAGCTTGCCAGAGATTTAACTTATGAGGAGAGACCATTCAGAATCTTGGATGGGGCAGATAGGGTCACACGCAGCAAAGCGATCAAATTTTACAAGGTCCAGTGGGAGCGTCACACCGAAGAAGAAGCAACCTGGGAAAGAGAGGAATTTTCAAGGACAACCTACCCAAAATTGTTTTCCCAAGCAACCGAATCTCGAGGACGAGATTCATCTTAAGTGGTGGAGGTTTGTGACAGCCTGGATTTGCCTTCTCTCTTTCTCCGGACTTTCATTTGCATTTGCTTTGGATTTGGTGTTTTGAATCAATTCAAACGGACTTGAACACCTGGGCCTACCCTTGCATTTCACCCAAGTGACCCATCCACCTCTAACTCACCTTTCCTTCTCTGAAAAACTCCAACAAAAGCCCAAGGAATATTTTTCATAAAAGAAAAATATTCATTTTCTTCCCTGAAAATCACTTCAGAGAAGTATGCTCCAAAGCAACCCCTAGATTTCTTGCTCCAAAAATCCCGAATAAATTCACAAATATTCTTTGAACCATAGGGCACCTTCCTGAGCAAAAATATTGCATAAATTTTTGTGGTATTTTTGCTACAGAAAATCATCTCTGTTCTGGATAGAATGATCACTTTGCACAGCAAGTATATTTTTGCTTGATCTTTTGGGGCTGATCTTTTCTGAGCTTGATTACCCTCCTAAGAGATTGCTAAACCCCAAAGCACAACCTTTAGTTCTCAC
This sequence comes from Triticum aestivum, assembly GCF_018294505.1. Lineage (NCBI taxonomy): Eukaryota > Viridiplantae > Streptophyta > Magnoliopsida > Poales > Poaceae > Triticum > Triticum aestivum. Next base: position 348,886,108 of record NC_057814.1, read on the forward strand.
TAAATTTTTCTCAGTGAAGCTCACAAGTTTTTGTCCAGAAACTTGCCAGGAAGAAAGCCACTCCCACAGTTCACCTATGACCCAGCCAACCGTGCAAGACAACCAAAACCACTAAGGACTAACTGCCAGACATGGTGTTTGCGCTTAGCTCAGCCTGATGCCAAAGTTCACGCGGTGACCACGAGCGTCGAACGGGGTTGGCATGCGGCCGACGCGCTCTGCGGTGCGCTAGCATCTCTATTTCGCGCATGCTCGCTGCCCCGGCCACCGCACCTTGCCAGGCCGCACCCGCATCCTCGTTTGCACCTCTATAACTCCACCCTGGCGCTAGCCGACGCCGAAGGTCACCGCAACGAGCACGGGCACGGCGCGGCCAAGGCAACAGTGCGCCCGTGCCCTATGCTCATCGCGTACCGCGCTCCTATGCTCGTTGCAGCTCGTCTACAGCCCCTGCGTGATCCCCGACACCTTCTCCCCCTCTCACTGACGCCATTCGTGCCGGGCGACACTCCAGAGAGCTCCGGCGAGCTCTTGATCCCCGCCTCGGCCTCGCCAATAAATAGAGCTCCCCCGAGCTTGTTTCTCTCCGCACACACACTCAGCACACCTCCACACCATCGTAGGAAGTCACTGCCCGGCCGGGCAGCCCTCTGGCCGCCGTCCCCGCCCCGAGCTCGCCGGTGATCCCCGTCCTCTGCCCCCTCCCTCTCCAGAGCCGCTCGAGCTCCACTGACCACTCCGGCGTGTTTGTGGTGGTCCACTGGTGCGTGCTGGTGCCGTTGGAGCTGCTGGACTAGCCCTGCTTCACAAGAACCACCATCTCCGACAAGCTCCGCCCGCTGCCACCGCTGGAGAGCTCCGTTACGACCCCGTCCGGCCACCCCTTGCCATGCTATGGGTACGGACAGGTGCACCTTGATCTCCTCTACAACCCTATCCTCTTAGATCTCATCGCCGGGGACTCCTTGCCAGAGAAAGCGCCGTTGCCTCACCGCCCGCCTCTGCTTCTCTTCCCCTCCCCCTCCGACCTGACCCCTGGGGCCCGTTGTCAGCCACTGAGGCCGCGGCCGAAGCAGTATGAGTGGTGGCACCCAGGCGGTTTACGCCTTCGACATCACCCCCCTCTGTTTTTTTAATTCAAATTTAGTTCAAATTTGACCAGAACTTTGACTAGCTGTAACTTTTATTCTACAAGTCCAAATGAGCTTATTCTTTTTGCATTCTGTTCTTACTGGAAAATCCTAGCAGCACACCCAAGATGGGATTTTTCTTTGCTGACTAGACTTTCTGGTAATTTTCAGAAGTGTTCTTGATATTTTCTTTTTGTCATTTGATTTATTTTCAGAAGGTGAAGCTTGTCTTGAAGGCATCTAGGAGGAGGGTGAAGCTCCTCTGCACTAAGGTAAGCCACAACAACATTGTCATGGTGTCTTTGCAATATCCATGATTTTCTACTTGAATTTATATGTTATTCAATGCATATAGTATTAAAATAAATAATGCTTGTTTTATTTAGTCTGTCATGATCAAAATGCTTAGTTAACAGAAATGAATGCTTGAATTAGTGAGATATAGCTTGAGTAGTTGATCTAAGTAAATTTTTCATGGCTATGGTGATATGATCATCGGTCTTATTTTTTTCCTATATGTAAAAATGAGTTTTATTTGATAAATGCTAACTAAAGTGATGAGTATAAATAACAAGTAAGAAAGGACCAGAAATGTTGAAAGTTGAGTTTGTGCAAGTAGAACTTTGAATAAGGTTGATCTGTTATTTCTAAATGGATGTGATGCATGATATATGGTTGCATAAGCATGGCATATAGTGCCTCAAGCATTTTATTTTCAAGTTAAACCTGATGATAATTGAACTTGAACATAAAGTTGGGCGGGTCATGGTGCCACTGAATCGGGCTGACAAGTGCAACCACATTTTCCATAGTATGGGGAGGCCGTTAATCATTCCGTTGTCATGCCTTTTATCAGTGCCTCCACAAAAGGGAAGGTTATGGGCATGCGTTACCCTGGCCCGGTAAGCAGACATAAACCTTGTGGACCTGTTGTTGTTATGGTACCTTGTCCCCGTTTGGGACTGTTTATTTGCCACGATAGTGGTTGTTTTGCCTTTGGTAGGGTCGGTCACCCATGACTAATCTTAGTTGGGAGTTGGTCGGAGTGGCCGTAAGAGTGTCATGGCAATGGGAGAGTTCTGTCGGAATGTCGTTGGTCCACCCGAATGGGAGTGCGAGGCCATGGGTTCCGGGGTGTGGGTAAAGTGCGCTACCTGTATAGAGTGTATTAATCTATCGATAGCCGCGCCCGCGGATAAGGGCCTAGTTCGTAAGTAAGTCACACCAAGGATGAACTTTCATAAATAAATCTTGCACACTAAGGGCCCATGATGATGTCAGTGAGACTGACTGTTGTGGTATCACTTGTGATCCGGGAGTGATCACTGTTTGGTTACGAGGTAACCAGTTGAACCAAGTATGGTTCCGTTCATGATTCGCCATGAGCCTTATTCGGTTGCGAGGCCTGGCGTGTTATGCCACATTTCAGGAAAGTCTAACTGGATCGGAGTGCTGCCATGTCTAGACCGTGTCCATATCGGTGTCCCTGTGCTATGGAGTCCCGCTATGTCGTTGTTCCACTGCCGTGTAGATGTCGTGCTCGAGGACCCTTTTATGTTCACTAAATAATGTACATATTGTTCAGCTGCATCGAGTGTGCCGCTTGGCCTCGCAACTTGATGTAATGTCATACTATGCTTCCGCTAGTTTCAATAAAGTGGTGATTTCTGTACCAAGATGTTGTGTGTTGCCAGAAGACATGATCTCTGGGTTGGCAATGCAAGGTAAACCGGTCGCTCTGAGCCGGGGTGCCACAAAGTGGAGGACGCTGGGACGACCGTGTCCCCCGCCAGGAGTGGCGCGACCAGCCTCGTGAGGACCGCTGGCAGGGCCAGCCTCGCAATGGCGCCTGGAGAGATCAGCCTCTTGAGGACCGTCCTCAGGGTAACGCAGGCGTCCCTCCGCTGCCACCACCACCAAGAAGGAATGACGACCACCACCAGGACGAGGGGGCTGGGGGCTTTCAGGAGCCTCGTGCCATCACTTGCATCCTGGGTGAAGCTCAGGCCCCAGCCCCTCATTGCATTACCAAGCAGTTTTCCCACGAGGTGAACGCAGCCCTCCCCAGGCTCGAGGCCGCACGTCCGCTTAGGTGGTCCAAGTACACCATCACCTTTAGCTCGTCCGACCAGCTCAAGTGCGCGGCAACTACCGGCGCCCTCCCGATGCTTTGCTCTCCTGTCATCAGCAATGTCCTCGTCACCAAGACCCTCATCGATGGTGGTGCGGGGCTCAATGTTCTTTCCATCGAGACATTGGACCACCTTAAAGTGCCCTACGATCAGCTGCAGCCTACCAAGCCCTTCTCAGGAGTGACCGACGGCTCCACCACCCCGATAGGGCAGATCCGCCTCCCTGTCACCTTCAGCCAACGTGACTACTACCGCACCGAGCTCATCGACTTCGACGTCGCCCACATCCGCCTTCTGTACAATGCCATCCATGGGTATCTAGCCCTGGCCAAGTTCATTGCGGTGACTCATCATGGTTACAATGTTCTCATGATGCTAGGGAACCGCGACATCATGACGACCGCCTCCGAGGAGAAGGACGCGGTGTATTCTCTCGAGCGCGCCTACCAGGCTGCGGCGACCGAGGACCCTGATAATGAAGGCACTGCCTATCCTCCTAGGGCTGTCCCCAAGAAGAGGAAGCAGCTGCTCTGCCAAGAGCCTCAGAAGAGTGGTGTCCCCAGCGGGACCACCTCAGGACCTGCGCCCACGGACGGGGCGCCTCCCTCTCGCGCATAGAAAGGCGCGCCCGACGCCCCTCTCAGGATGGGCTCGGGGGCTCTCTTATGGAGGGCCTCTGACTTAGCCAATGTCACGAGGGAGGCGCTCGGGCACCACATGGAGGCATGCTTCATCATACGCTTCCCTCACGAGGGCACGAGGCACGGGGTGTGATACGTCTCCAATGTATCTATAATTTTTTATTGTTCCATGCTATTATATTATCTGTTTTGGATGTTTAATGGGCTTTATTATACACTTTTATATTATTTTTGGGACTAACCTATTAACCGAAGGCCCAGTGCAAATTGCTGTTTTTTGCCTATTTCAGTGTTTCGCAGAAAAGGAATATCAAACGGAATCCAAACGGAATGAAACCTTTGGGAGAGTGATTTCTGGAACAAACGTGATCCAAAGGACTTGGAGTGTAAGTCAAGAAAGAAGTGAGGAAGCCACGAGGCAGGGAGGCGCGCCTGCCCCTTGGGCGCGCCCCCAGCCTTGTGGGCCCCTCGCAGCTGCACCGACCTACTTCTTCCTCCTATATATACCCATGTACCCCGAAAACATCCAGGAGCACCACGAAACCCTATTTCCACCGCCACAACCTTCTATACCTGTGAGATCCCATCTTGGGGCCTTCTCCGGCGCTCCGCCGGAGGGGGGAATCACTCACGGAGGGCTTCTACATCAACACCATAGCCTCTCCGATGATGTGTGAGTAGTTTACCACAGCCCTTCGGGTCCATAGTTATTAGCTAGATGGCTTCTTCTCTCTGTTTGGATCTCAATACAAAGTTCTCCTCGATCTTCTTGGAGATCTATTCGATGTAATTCTTTTTGCGGTGTGTTTGTCGACATCCGATGAATTGTGGGTTTATGATCAAGATTATCTATGAACAATATTTGAATCTCCTCTGAATTCTTTTATGTATGATTTGTTATCTTTGCAAGTCTCTTCGAATTATCAGTTTGATTTGGCCTACTAGATTGATCTTTCTTGCAATGGGAGAAGTGCTTAGCTTAGGGTTCAATCTTGTGTTGCTCGATCCCAGTGATAGTAGGGGAAATGACACGTATTGTATTGTTGCCATCGAGGATAAAAAGATGGGGTTTATATCATATTGCTTGACTTTATCCCTCTACATCATGTCATCTTGCCTAATGAGTTACTCTGTTCTTATGAACTTAATACTCTAGATGCATGCTGGATAGCGGTCGATGTGTGGAGTAATAGTAGTAGATGCAGAATCGTTTTGGTCTACTTGTCGCGGCCGTGATGCCTATATACATGATCATGCCTAGATATTCTCATAATTATGCACTTTTCTATCAATTGCTCGACAGTAATCTGTTCACCCACCGTAATACTTATGCTATCTTGAGAGAAGCCACTAGTGAAACCTATGGCCCCCGGGTCTATTCTCCATCATATAAGTTTCCAATCTATTATTACTTTGCAATCTTTACTTTCAATATATATCATAAAAATACCAAAAATATTTATCTTATTATCTCTATCAGATCTCACTTTTGCAAGTGGCCGTGACGGGATTGACAACCCCTTTATCATGTTGGTTGCAAGGCTCTTATTTGTTTGTGTAGGTACGAGGCGATTTGCGTGTAGTCTCCTACTGGATTGATACCTTGGTTCTCAAAAACTGAGGGAAATACTTAAGCTACTTTGCTGCATCACCCTTTCCTCTTCAAGGGAAACCAATGCAAGCTCAAGAGGTAGCAAGAAGGATTTCTGGCGCCGTTGCCGGGGAGTCTACGCACAAGTCAAGACATACCAAGTACCCATCACAAACTCTTATCCCTCGCATTAGATTATTTGCCATTTGCCTCTCGTTTTCCTCTCCCCCACTTCACCCTTGCCGTTTTATTCACCCTTCTTCTGTTCGTCTTTTCGTTTGCTTTGATGTCATACTTGGCTCGTTTGCTCGTTTGGTTGGCATATTTGTTTATTTATTGCTAAACAGAGAACCTAAGATCTATGGATCCTCATCTGCTTGCTAATCTTTTTAATACATCCAACTATGATGAACCAATTGCTAGTGAGTTTTGTGCACTAGATTATCTTTATGAAGCTTTGCTTGAAATTCGTGAATCTGAAAATTGTGATGAAGTACTATATGGAGTGATTCATGATGGATCTTTGAATAAAAAGCATGATTGCAATGATGATAGTATAAATTCTATTAATGTCAATTGTGCTTATAATATGCAAAACCCTAAGCTTGGGGATGCTAGCTTTGCTATGACTACTATTCGTTGCAATGATCATAATTCGGGTGATTCTTCTTTTGATCTTGAAAATTTATTTAAGCCCCATGATGAATATGAGATTGATTATAATTTTTGCAATAATATTGAAAGTGGGTTTGGAAGAGTGTCAACTTTAGATCCCACATATTTGGAGAATGTTCAATCTTATGAAGTTTTTGATAAAAGTGGGTTTGGAGAGGTCATGACTTTAGTTAATGTTAATCCCACTATTTTGGAAGAGTGTCAACTTTACATGCATGTGGATCATGTTGAGAATATTGTATGTGATAGTTATATTGTTGAATTTTATTATGATCCCACATGTAATTATTCTGGGAAAGGAAAATATGGTTGTAGAAATTTTTATGTTAAAAAATTACCACTCGTTATGTTGAGATTGCTATTGTTCCTTTCCGCTTCCTTGCATATGCTAGTTTTTGCTTGCCTTGATAATTTGTTTGCTTATAAAATACCTATGCATAGGAAGTATGTTATACTTAAGTGTGTTTGTCACATGTTTTGTGATGCTCTCTTTGTGCTTCAATTCTTGTCCTTCATGTGAGCATCATTAAAATTACCAATGCCTAGCTAAAAGGCTTTAAAGAAAAGTGCTTGTTGGGAGACAAACCAATATTTTTCCTTGCTGTTATTCAATAAATATTTGATCTAGCCTCTGGTTAGATGTGGTTTTATGTTTTAATTAGTGTTTGTGCCAATTAAAACCTATAGGATCTTCTTGGATGATAGTTATTTGATCTTGCTGAAACAAATCAGAAACTTTCTGCTCACGAAAACAATTGTTATAAATCACCAGAATGTGATAAAATAATGATTCCAATTGCGGTAGATCAATAAACAAATTATCTAGGTCCTCCTATTTTGGTAGAATTTTTGAGTTAAAGAAAGTTTGCGTTTGATAGAGATTACTACAGACTGTTCTGTTTTTGACAGATTCTGTTTTTCGTGTGTTGTTTGCTTATTTTGATGAATCTATGGCAAGTATCGGAGGTTATGAACCATAGAGAAGTTGCAATACAGTAGGTTTAACACCAATATAAATAAAGAATGAGTTCATTACAGTACCTTAAAGTGGTGGTTTGTTTTGTTTCGCTAACGGAGCTCATGAGATTTTCTGTTGAGTTTTGTGTTGTGAAGTTTTCAAGTTTTGGGTAAAGATTTGATGGATTATGGAATGAGGAAGGGCAAGAGCCTAAGATTGGGGATTCCCAAGGCACCCCAAGGTAAAATTCAAGGACAACCAAAAGACTAAGCTTGGGGATGCCCCGGAAGGCATCCCCTCTTTCGTCTTCGTCTATCGGTAACTTTACTTGAGGCTATATTTTTATTCACCACATGATATGGGTTTTGCTTGGAGCGTCTTGATTTTAATTTACCACAATCATCCTTGATGTACACACCTTTTGGGAGAGACACACATGAATCGGAATTTATTAGAATACTCTATGTGCTTCACTTATATCTTCTGAGCTAGATAATTTTGCTCTAGTGCTTCACTTATATCTTTTAGAGCACGGTGGTGGTTTTATTTTATGGAAATTATTCATCTCTCATGCTTCACTTATATTATTTGGGTAGTCTTCTAGAACAGCATGGTAGTTTGCTTTGGCTATAAAATTAGTCCTAATATGATAGGCATCCAAGATAGGTATAATAAAAACTTTCACAAAAAGTGCATTGAATACTAAGAGAAGTTTGATACTTGATGATTGTTTAGAGATATGGAGATGGTAATATTAGAGTCGCGGTAGTTGAGTAGTTGTGAATTTGAGAAATACTTGTGTTGAAGTTTGCAAGTCCCGTAGCATGCACGTATGGTAAATGTTGTGTAACAAATTTGAAACATGAGCTGTTCTTTGATTTGTCTTCCTTATGAGTGGCGGTCGGGAGGAGCGATGGTCTTTTCCTACCAATCTATCCCCCTAGGAGCATGCACGTAGTGCTTGTTTTTTCATGACTTGTAGATTTTTGCAATAAGTTTGTGAGTTCTTTATGGCTAATGTTGAGTCCATGGATTTTACGCACTCTCACCTTTCCATCATTGCTAGCCTCTTCGGTACCGTGCATTGCCCTTTCTCACCTTGAGAGTTGGTGCAAAGTTCGCCGGTGCATCCAAACCCCGTGATACGATACGCTCTATCACACATAAACCTCCTTATATCTTCCTCAAAACAGCCACCATACCTACCAATTATGGCATTTCCATAGCCATTAAATATATTGCCATGCAACATTCCAACATCTCATTTATTATGACACGCTTTATCATTGTCATATTGCTTTGCATGATCATGTAGTTGACATCGTATTTGTGGCAAAGCCACCATTCCTAGTTTATCATACATGTCACTCTTGATTCATTGCCCATCCCGGAACACCGCCGGAGGCATTTAGATAGAGTCATATTTTGTTCTAGTATCGAGTTGTAATCATTGAGTTGTAAATAAATAGAAGTGTGATGATCATCATTAATAGAGCATTGTTCCAAAAAAAGAAAAAGGCCAAATAAAAAAAGGCCCAAAAAAGAGAAAAGAAATAAAAAGGGACAATTCTACTATCCTTTTTTCCACACTTGTGCTTCAAAGTAGCACCATGATCTTTATGATAGAGAGTCTCTTGTTTCATCACTTTGATATACTTGTGGGAATTTTTCATTATAGAACTTGGCTTGTATATTCTAACAATGGGCTTCCTCAAATGCCCTAGGTCTTCGTGAGCAAGCAAGTTGGATGCACACCCACTTAGTTTCTTTTGTTGAGCTTTCATACATTTATAGCTCTAGTGCATCTGTTCCATGGAAATCCCTACTCCTTGCATTGACATCAATTGATGGGCATCTCCCTAGCCCATTGATTTGCCGCGTAAATGTGAGACTTTATCCTTTTTTGTCTTCTCCACATAACCCCCATCATCATATTTTATTCCACCCATAGTGCTAGCTCACGCTCATGTATTGCGTGAAAGTTGAAAAAAGTTTGAGATTACTAAAGTATGAAACAATTACTTGGCTTGTCATCGGGGTTGTGCATGATGAGAGCATTCTTATGTGACGAAAATGGAACATGACCAAACTATATGATTTTGTAGGGATGGACTTTCTATGGCCATGTTATTTTGAGAAGACATAATTGCTTAGTTAGTATGCTGAAGTATTATTATTTTTAAGTCAATATTAAACTTTTATCTTGAATCTCTCGGATCTGAACATTTGTAACGCCCACGATGCAGCTATATCTCCCACGTGTCGAGGCACGACTTAGAGGCATAACCGCATTGTGGTTTTTGTCGCAAGAAGGGTCATCTTCACACAATCCCATGTAATGAACAAGAATGGGATAAAGAGTTGGCTTACAATCGCCACTTCACACAATACATAAATAAATCATACATCAATCAGAGTACACACATAGGTCCGACTACGGAACCAAAATAAAAGAAGACAACCCCAAATGCTAGATCCCCGATCGTCCCAACTGGGCTCCACTACTGATCATCAGGAAACGAAACATAGTAACGACCAAGGTCCTCGTCGAACTCCCACTT
>NC_057814.1:348895883-348899282 GCF_018294505.1 Triticum aestivum
CCCACGATGCGGCTATATCTCCCACGTGTCGAGGCACGACTTAGAGGCATAACCGCATTGTGGTTTTGTCGCAAGAAGGGTCATCTTCACACAATCCCATGTAATGAACAAGAATGGGATAACGAGAGTTGGCTTACAATCGCCACTTCACACAATACATAAATATAATTCATACATCATCCAAAATCCACACATATAGACCGACTACGGTCAAATCCAAATGAAAATAAGATAACCCCAAATGCTAGATCCCCGATCGTCCCAACTGGGCTCCACTACTGATCATCAGGAAAAGACACATAGTAACGACCACGTTCCTCATCGAACTCCCACTTGAGCTCGGCTGCGTCATCTGCACTGGCATCGTCGGCACCTGCAACTATTTTGATAGTATCTGTGAGTCACGAGGACTCGGCAATCTCACACCCGTGAGATCAAGACTATTTAAGCTTATAGGAAAGAATGGTGTAATGAGGTGGAGCTACAGCAGGCACTAAGCATATATGGTGGCTAACATACGCAAATGAGAGAGCGAAGAGAAGCAACGCAACGGTCGCGAAGCTAGAAATGATCAAGAAGTGATCCTGAAACTACTTACGTTCATGCATAACTCAAACCGTGTTCACTTCCCGGACTCCACCGAGAAGAGACCACCACGGCTACACACACAGTAGATGTATTTTAAATTAAGTCAAGTGACAAGTTCTCTACAACCGGACATTAACAAATTCCCATCTACCTCATAACTGCGGGAACGACTTTCGAAAGATAATACCCTGCAGGGGTGTCCCAACTTAGCCCATCATAAGCTCTCACGGTCAATGAAGGATAAACCTTCTCCCAGGAAGACCAGATCAGTCTCGGAATCCCGGTTTACAAGACATTTCGACAATGGTAAAACAAGACCAGCAAGACCGCCCGACTGTGCCGACAAATCACGATAGGAGCTGCACATATTTCATTCTCAGGGCACACCGGATGAGACAGGCCACGAGTAAGACCAGACCTCGAGTTTCCCCGAGGTGGCCCCGCAGGCGGCTCGGTTCGGACCAACACTCGAAGGAGCACTGGCCCGGGGGGGTTAAAATAAGATGACCCTCGGGCTCGCGAAAACCCAAGGGAAAAGGCTTAGGTGGAAAATGGTAAAACCAAGGTTGGGCCTTGCTGGAGGAGTTTTATTCAAGGCGAACTGTCAAGGGGGTCCCATAAATCACCCAACCGCGTAAGGAACGCAAACTCAAGGAACATAATACCGGTATGACGGAAACTAGGGCGGCAAGAGTGGAACAAAACACCAGGCATAAGGCCGAGCCTTCCACCCTTTACCCAATATATAGATGCATTAATATAATAAGAGATATTGTGATATCCCAACATATCCATGTTCCAACATGGAACCAACTTCAACTTCACCTGCAACTAGCAACGCTATAAGAAGGGCTGAGCAAAAGCGGTAACTTAGCCAAACAACGGTTTGCTAGGAAAGGATGGTTAGAGGCTTGACATGGCAATATGGGAGGCATGATATAGCAAGTGGTAGGTAGCGCACCATGGCAATAGAACGAACAACTAGCAAAGCAAAGATAGAAGTGATTTCGAGGGTATGGCCATCTTGCCTGCAAGGTTATCAGAGTTGTCGAAAGCTTGATCCTCGTAAGCATACTCAACAGGTTCCTCGTTCATGAACTCGTCTCCCGGCTCTACCCAAAACAAGAACACAAGCAACGGAACCACAATCAATCACGGGAAATGCACAAGCAACATGATGCAATACATGAATGATATGCAAGATATGATATGCGATGCATATGCGTGCTCCGGAAGAAAAATGATGAACAAGGCAGTAACTTGGCAAACCAAGCATTTCACTGGAAAGATGAGATGATTTCGGTTGAAATCGATATAAAGATCACCGGAAACGGATGCACGGTTTGCAAATGGCAAGCAAAACAAGAATGACACGAATATGTGATTAACAGCATGATAGCACTTAGAATACATCAAGAAACTATGCTACAGCACCCCAACACAGCAACAAAGCATATGGAAGTAATATACAGGAGATGCTTCACAAAAGATGAACACTGAGCTATGGCTGGATCACACAACAGCTGGTTCAAACATGCATGGCGAAAGTGCAAAAGATATCAAGTGCACAGACTTAGTGAAATTACTGGACATGGCAGAAACAGCTTTAGTTAGCAATGTTCAGAGCAGCAGTCAACATTCTACAGGAACTTAACATAGGAAAACAAGGCATGGCATGAATCTACTAAATGCATAGAACAAAAGTCCCTTAATGACCATGAGCCAAAAAGGACCAGAAGATATGATGGCAACCATGTAAACATAGCAAGTTTCGTTCACAGGTTTCAGACTTGGCAGAAAACAGAGCATGGCAGAAACAATAATGTGAAGGCATCTTGGTGAGCTTGATGCACTCACCACAAAGCAATGCATGACAAAACAAGCATACCTAAAGCAAGATGGCATGTTTATGAAGCTATCCATGGCAAGAACAAGTACATAGCATGTATGAAACAACTACAACAAGTTTGGAAAAATTGAATATCATGTTAACAATCTGCCAGAAATATTTTATAGCAAAAGTAGAGCAAGATTGAGTCATGCTATGGCACTCCATAATTGCAAACAAGGGCATTAATGGATAGAGCACAACTATATCTACAAACATTCTTACTGAACATCGCCAAAAGGAGCATGGATCTCTCTGTAGCCACATGGATACATAGCAACAAAATAACAGCAGTCACAGACTTGGTAAAATTACCAAGTCTCTGAAAACAGAAACATTACGAAGCCTAGTTTGCATGCTTGTGCTAGTCACCACAGAGATCAGAAAAAGACATGGCATACACCTCTGTAAAGATGGCATGGCATACATCATAACACATGTAGAGCTCATGCCTATAAGATGCACACATTAAATACAACAAAAATAACAAATCCTCAAGTTCTAATAAGTAACAGCAGATAACAGCAACTAGCACTCTTGCACCAGAGATTTGGGCATCAAGATGGACTCAAATGAACATTGTGCAATGGGGCAAAATGAAGAGCATCTCGAGACGAACATTTCGATATATTACATGCACGAAACGGAGCTATATGCAGAGAGTTCTTATGCAATGAACATGAGCACATTATGCAAAATATTTAGGACTTGGAAGATTTTCGGAGGGGGAAAGAAAGTCAACCCTCAGGTTTCGCTGGATCTGGATCGGCTCGGGGCAGCGGACTCGAGCTCGAGCCCGCCGGCGCTTCGGGCGAGGGGAGAGGAAGGAGGAGGCGCCGGGGAACGGAGGCGGCGGGGACGGCGGCTCCGGCGGGGAGGGTCGGCGAGGGGCGGCCGGACGGCGCGGGCGCCGAGGCGCGACG
>NC_057814.1:348899628-348906813 GCF_018294505.1 Triticum aestivum
CTCGGAGGAGACGGGCGGCGGGGCGGAGACGGGCTCAGGGGCCCGACGAGGGCTTCGCCGTGCCGCGGGCGGAGGAGAGAGAGGGAGCCCGCGCGGGCTGACGTGGCGGCCGGCGGTGGAGAAACGTCCGGCGCCGGGCGGACGTGTCCGGCGCGCAGAGGGAGAGGGTTAGGGTTTGATCTGCGAAAAAATTCGGGGGGACTCACATATATATAGCTAGAGGGAGCTAGGAGGCTCCAAATGGAGTGCGGTTTTCGCCCACACGATCGTGATCGAACGACCTAGAGCATGGAAGTGACTTAGAGGGGTTTTGGGTTGTTTGAAGGGGGTTTTGCTGCAACACACAAATGGACTTTGCGGTTACCCAGTTAACCGTTGGAGCATCAAACGACCTCCAAATGGAACGAAACTTGACCAGTGGTCTACCGGTGGTATACCAGGTCCTCTTGACAAGACTCGGTCCATTCCGAGAACGTTCAACACCCGCTCACGAAAAGAAACAAGAGGGGTACGCCAGAGGAGGTGGGAGTGCCGGATTGCAAAACGGACAACGAGGAAAATGCTCGGATGCATGACACGAACACGTATGCAAATGCAATGCACATGATGACATGATATGAGATGCATGACATGAACAAAATGCAAAACGAAAGACAAAACCCGACCACGAAGGGAATATCATAACACATAGCCGAAAATGGCAAGAGCCGGAGTTACAAATATGGAAAGATACATCCGGGGTGTTACAACACTCCACCACTACGAGAGGATCTTGTCCCGAGATCTAGGACTGAAAGAACTCCAGATATTCGGAACGGAGGTGGTCCTCGCGTTCCCAGGTGGCTTCTCGGTCGGAATGGTGCGACCACTTCACTTTAAGGAATTTGATTGACCTGTTGTGAGTCTTGCGCTCAGTTTTTTCAAGAATAGCAACGGGGTGCTCATGATAAGATAGATCTTCTTGCAGGTCAATCTCTTCGAAGTTGATAGTGCGCTCAGGAGTCTTGAAGCACTTGCGGAGCTGTGACACGTGGAACACATCGTGCACGTTCGCGAAGTTGGAAGGAAGCTCAAGTTGATAGGCGAGGTCGCCTCTTTTACCAATGATCTTGAAAGGACCCACGTATCTCGGGGCAAGCTTACCTTTGATACCGAAACGACGAGTGCCTTTCATTGGAGAGACGCGGAGGTAGATATGGTCTCCGATCTCGAAAGCCAAATCACGGTGCTTACTATCATAGTAACTCTTCTGGCGCGATTGCGCGGCTTTGAGATTTTCACGGATGACTTTACACATTTCTTCAGCCTCTGTGATTAAGTCATTGCCAAGAAGTTGGCGTTCACCAGTCTCTGACCAATTTAGAGGAGTACGACACTTTCTGCCATAGAGAATCTCGAATGGGGCCTTGCCCGAACTCGCTTGGAAGCTGTTGTTGTAGGAGAATTCGGTATATGGAAGACAATCTTCCCATTTCATGCCAAAGGAAATGACACAAGCCCTGAGCATATCTTCAAGAATTTTATTGACTCGCTCGACTTGGCCACTAGTTTGAGGATGGAAAGCTGTGCTGAAGCGAATGTTAGTGCCCATGGCCTTCTGGAAGGAGTCCTAGAACTTAGAAGTGAAGATGCTTCCACGATCTGAAGATATCAATTGTGGAATGCCGTGCAATGAGACAATCCTGGAGGTGTATAACTCTGCCAACTGAGCAACTGTGATAGATTATTTGATTGGAAGGAAATGAGCCACTTTAGTAAGCTTGTCAATGACAACGAAGATAGCGTCATTTCCGCGCTTGGACTTTGGAAATCCAGTCACGAAGTCCATTTCGATACGATCAAACTTCCATTCTGGGATAGCGAGAGGTTGGAGGAGACCAGCTGGTCGTTGGTGTTCTGCTTTCACTCTTCGACAGACATCACATTCATTCATGAATTGAACGATTTCTCGCTTCATTCGAGTCCACCAATACGACTGCTTGAGGTCACGGTACATCTTCGTACTTCCAGGATGAATGGAAACAAGAGACTCGTGCGCTTCGTTCATAATGACTTTCCTTAGATCACCTTTAGGAACCACAATCCGGTCCTCGAAGAATAAAGTGTCTCTGTCATCAATGCGATAGCACTTGTATTTGGAAAGACCCTTGTCGATACCACGTTTCACCTTCTTCACCGTGGTATCCAGGAGTTGTGCCTCACGAATTTGATCTTCCAAAGTAGGGGAGACTATGAGGTTGGCAAGAAATCCTTGAGGAACAACTTGGAGATTCAGCTTGCGGAAAGCTTCACAAAGATCCGGTTGGAATGGCTTGAGAATTAAGCTGTTGCAATAAGCCTTCCTGCTTAAAGCATCTGCAATGACATTGGCTTTGCCTGGAGTATATTCAATACTCGGATTGTACTCTTGAATCATTTTGACCCATCGAGTCTTCCTGAGATTGAGGTTGGGCTGAGTGAAAATGTACTTGAGACTCTTGTGATCGATGAATATGTTCACTTGTCTTCCCAACAAGAGACGTCTCCACGTTATCAATGCATGGACAACTGCCGCCAACTCAAGATCGTGAGTGGGGTAGTTCTTTTCGTTGGGCTTCAACTGACGAGAGGTATAGGCCACAACTTTCTTCTCTTGCATTAACACAGCACCGAGACCTTGAAGAGAAGCATCACAGAAAACTTCAAATGGCTTAGATTCGTTAGGAGGAGTTAAGACAGGAGCTGTGACGAGTTTCTCTTTGAGAGTGTTGAAAGCAACGTCACACTCAGGAGACCAGACATACTTCACATGCTTCTGGAGGAGGTTGGAAAGAGGCTTTGCAATCTTAGAGAAATTCTCAACGAATCTTCGGCAATAGCTTGCAAGACCAAGAAAACTGCGGAGCTGCTTGACATTTTGAGGAGGTTCCCAATTCATAATTGCAGACACCTTCTCGGGATTAACAGCGATGCCCTTGGCAGAGATGATATGACCAAGGTAAAGAACTTCATCAAGCCAAAACTCACATTTGGAAAACTTCGCATAGAATTGATACTCTCTGAGCTTGTCGAGCACCAATCGCAAATGTTTGGCATGATCCTTCTTATTCTTGGAGAAGACCAAGATATCATCGAGATACACCAGGACGAATTCATTGGTATAGGGGTTGAAGATGAAATTCATCATCCGAGAGAATGTTGGAGGAGCATTGACAAGGCCGAAAGACATGACAGTATATTCATAAGAACCAAAGCTTGTTCTGAATGCTGTCTTGGGAATATCTTCTTCATGAATGCGAATCTGATGATAACCCATTCGAAGGTCAAGCTTGGAGAATACTTTAGCACCTTTAAGTTGCTCGAATAGCTCATTGATGTTGGGAAGTGGATACTTGTTCGTGATTGTCTTCTTGTTCAATGGACGGTAGTCGACACAAAGTCTTTCCGTGCCATCCTTCTTCTGGACAAAAAGAACACCACAACCCCATGGAGATGAACTCGGTCTGACCAAACCCAGACGCTCTTGTTCATCGAGCTGTTTCTTCAATTCCTTCAGCTCCTTGGGTCCCAGCTTGTAAGGACGCTTGCAAACGGGTTCAGTGCCGGGCTCAAGATCGATAACGAACTCAACTGGCCGGTGAGGAGGCATACCCGGAAGCTCTTCTGCAAAGACATCTTGATACTCACAAACGATTGGAATTTGAGAGATGGCATTCAATTCGCCCTTCTCATTGAGAGAAAATAAACGAATGGTTTCATCACGAGCGGCATAAATAATAACATCCTCAGAAGAGTGTGTCAATTGAATTTCCCTGGCAGCACAATCAAGTTGAGCCTTGTGCTTAGAAAGCCAGTCCATCCCAAGAATAAGATCAATATCCGAGTCACCAAGAACAATTGGTTTGCCCAAAAATTTATAGTCGCCCATCTTGATACAGACATTCGGAACCAACATGGTAGATCTCAAACGCTTAGCCGGAGAAATAACTTGCATTGCTCTAGGTAATTCCTCTGTGTCAAAATTGTGCTTCGACGCAAATGGGTATGACATGAAAGAATGCGATGCACCAGTATCAAATAAGACTTTTGCAGGAAAGTCATTAATAGGAAGATTACCCATTATCACATCAGTAGATTCCTCCGCTTGAGCTGCATTCATCATGTTCACCTTTGTAGACTTGGGATTATGCTTGACCACTGCATTGCTGGAAGATCTCACGGGAGGAGGAGGCGGAAGACGCCTTTGGTTGAAGCATTTGTTAGCATTGTGACCTTTCTGCTGACACTTGTTGCAAGTCACCTCTGGGAGTGGACGATGATAAGGAGCATTCGACTTTGGAGCTTGATTCTGAGACTTGTTCTGATAGCCAGAGTGGGAAGAGTGGGAAGATCCATGGCCACCTTTGTTCTTCTGCTGGTAAGGCTGGCGAAACGCAGGAGGAGGAGGCAACCAGAACTTCTGTTGCTTAGCAGCCACTAGTGAGGAAGAAGAAGACTGAACTGCATCTCCGACTCTCTTCTTAGAAGCCTCACACTTGAGCTGAGCAGCCTCTTGTTTCAGAGCCATATTGTAGAAATCATCATACTTGGTCGGCTGAAAAAGCACGAGAGGTAATTGCAGATCTTCTCTGAGGCCACCTCTGAATTGATAGATCATGCTCTTTTCATCAGGAATGTCTTGCTTAGCAAAGCGAGCGAGTTTCTGAAACTGAGTATTGTATTGATACACGGACATGCTGCCTTGCTTGAGATTGCGGAACTCCTCACGCTTGCTCTCAACAACACTTTGTGGAATGTGGTGAGCTTTGAAATCTCGGCGGAAATCATCCGAGGTAATCACACGACCACCTCTGGAATCTTTGTATTGTTGATACCACTCGGCAGCTTGATCCTTGAGTTGAAAAGAAGCAAACTTGACAAAGTCCTCAGGCCTGACATTGCTACAATCAAATGCTTGTTGATGTCCACGAGCCAATCATCGACATCCGTGGCCTCGGCACAGTAGCTGAAAGACTTGGGCTGATTTGCGAGAAACTGGTTGAGGGTAGCGAAGTGAGGCTGATTGTTGCCTTGGCCTTGATTTCCTTGATTGCCTTGCCCTTGGGTGCGTTCTTACAAGAGTTGCAGAATCATCTGAGCATTGGCGTTGGTGGCTGCCATGATAGCTTGCCATGCCTTCGGAGGCGGAGGTGGTGGCGGAGGGTTCGCCTGACTCCCTTCATTGCGTTCCGGATTCTAACGCGTTGGCGGAGCCATCCAGAAGAGGGTGACATCCGTTAGCATCTTTATAGACAAATAGACAAGTTGAATCAATGGATAGAAATTTCAACATATAGTCTTCACAATAAACATTCGAACGAGGATGAACGAATGAATTCCATAGTAAATCATCACACTTCCATTAAGGTGAGAAGCCACTTAGAAAAAGGTATGGAATCAACATTTGACTTCGAAGCAACTCGAATACCACAATTCAAAACAAACAAAGTATTGGCTTGCAGAATAGGCCGGAACAAACATATGATAGAGATTTCGTCCGAAGTTTTCATGGTGGGGCCCACACGGGCTCGATCGTACATCACCATCATGTACAAGGCAGTGCACATGACATACGAAGCGTCCCCGAGTCGGCATAGCCAAGGACTCTTTAAGACACTACGAGACCACTGTAAAACCAACCGTGGAAAGGCGGACCACTAGACGTCGAACCCCAATCTCATATCATGCGTCTGTCGGAAAGATATCCTAGGAGCTACTTGAATTCCCACTTATAAACTCCCGAAACTTTCTGGTTATGCAATCTGGTGTTGGGGATACAGGGGACACAAAATATATCACCCAAACTAGCAATCCCTAGATCCAGCTGTATCCATCCGTCAACACATAACCAAGAAACCTTCGGAAATCGTGTACCTCAACCTTCGAAAAGCATCCGTTATACGAGTTATGGAAATACTCCCGAACTCCCGCCCCAGTACTGGGTGGCGTCGAGGTGATCTCACCAACAACTGCATAAAAAGAGTCGATGTCGGCGAAACTCAGGTATTCCAGAATTGCAACGATAAAATTGTGACGACAACACCTCGGAGCTTAACTCCCCGGGACACTGCCACAACCCCTAAATGTCAGGAGGCACCAAGAACAATGTTCTCGTCACAAAACCATCGGAACGATTCTAAGATACCCGCGTGATCCTAAATTTTTTTTAGTGAAATTTGAGGAGAGAAGAGTCAAAACTTCTACGTCAGGAGACCTCACCAGAGCGACGAAGGGACTGAGGAGTAAAAAGAATCCTACTCTCCGATATATATAATCCTAAGACTCAAATCATTGTTGTTCTAGACTCAACAACGCCAGCGATTTGATCAAGCAGGGGGCTCCTCAGTCGGGGATGGCTCTGATTACCAACTTGTCACGCCCACGATGCGGCTATACCCCAACATAGCAACAAATCATATGGCAGTAATCTACAGGAGATGGTTGACAAAAGATGAACACTGAGCTATGGCTAGATCACACCACAGCAGGTTCAAACATGCACGGCAAAAGTGCAAAAGATATCAGGTGCACAGACTTGGTGAAATTACTGGACATGGCAGAAACAGCATCAGGTAGCAATGTTCAGAGCAGCAATCAACATGCCTAGTTTGCATGCTTGTGCTAGTCACCACAGAGATCACAAAAAGACATGGCATACACCTTTGTAAAGATGGCATGGCATACATCATAACACATGTAGAGCTCATGCCCATAAGATGCACACATTAAATGCAACAAAAATAACAAATCCTCAAGTTCTGGTAAGTAACAGCAGATAACAGCAACTAGCACTCTTGCACCAGATATTTGGGCATCAAGATGGACTCAAATGAACATGGTGCAATGGAACAAAATGAAGATCATCTCGAGACGAACATTACGATATATTACATGCACGAAACGGAGCTATATACAGAGAGTTATGATGCAATGAATAGGAGCACATTATGCAAAATATTTAGGACTTAGAAGATTTTCGGAGGGGGAAAGAAAGTCAACCCTCAGGTTTCGCTGGATCTGGATCGGCTCGGGGAAGCGGACGCGAGCTCGAGCTCGCCGGCGCTTCGAGCGAGGGGAGAGGAAGGAGGAGGCGCCGGGGAACGGAGGCGGCGGGGACGGCGGCTCCGGCGCGGAGGGTCGGCGAGGAGCGGCCGGATGGCGCGGGCG
>NC_057814.1:348907329-348936377 GCF_018294505.1 Triticum aestivum
GGGCTCGGGGGCCCGACGCGGGCTTCGCCGGGCCGCGGGCGGAGGAGAGAGAGGGAGCCGGCGCGGGCTGACGTGGTGGCTCCCAGTTGGTTGCGGCCGGCGGTGGAGAAACGTCCGGCGCCGGGCGGACGTGTCCGGCGCGCGGAGGGAGAGGGTTAGGGTTTGATCTGCGAAAAAATTCGAGGGGACTCACATATATATAGCTAGAGAGAGCTAGGAGGCTCCAAATGGAGTGCGGTTTTCGCCCACACGATCGTGATCGAACGACCTAGAGCATGCAAGTGACTTAGAGGGGTTTTGGGCTGTTTGAAGGGGGTTTTGCTGCAACACACAAACGGACATTGCTGTTACCCGGTTAACCGTTGGAGCATCAAACGACCTCCAAATGGAATGATACTTGACCGGTGGTCTACCGGTGGTATACCAAGGCCACTTGACAAGCCTCGGTCCATTCCGAGAACGTTCAACAGCCGCTCACGAAAAGAAACAAGAGGGGTACGCCGGAGGAGGTGGGAGTGCCGGATTGCAAAACGGACAACGAGGAAAATGCTCGGATGCATGAGACGAACACGTATGCAAATGCAATGCACATGATGACATGATATGAGATGCATGACATGAACAAAATGCAAAACGAAAGACAAAACCCGACCACGAAGGGAATATCATAACACATAGCCGAAAATGGCAAGAGTCGGAGTTACAAATATAGAAAGATACATCCGGGGTGTTACATCGAACTCCCACTTGAACTCGGTTGCATCACCTGCACTGGTATCGTCGGCACCTGCAACTGTTTTGGAAGTATCTGTGAGTCACGAGGACTCAACAATCTCACACCCGCGAGATCAAGACTATTAAAGCTTATGGGTAGGAGAAGGTAGTGAGGTGGAGCTGCAGCAAGCACTAAGCATATATGGTGGCTAACATACGCAAATAGGAGCGAGAAGAGGAGCAATGGAACAGTCGTCAACTCGTAATGATCAAGAAGTGATCCTGAACTCCTACTTACGTCAAACATAACCCAAAAGTCATGTTCACTTCCCGGACTCCGCCGGAAAGAGACCATCACGGCTACACACACGGTTGATGCATTTTAATTAAGTCAAGTGTCAAGTTCTCTACAACCGGACATTAACAAATTCCCATCTGCCACATAACCGCGGGCACAGCATTCGAAAGATAATACCCTGCACGGGTGTACCAACTTAGTCCATTATAAGCTCTCACGGTCAACGAAGGATATTCCTTCTCCCGGGAAGACCCGATCAGTCTCGGAATCCCGGTTTACAAGACATTTCGACAATGGTAAAACAAGACCAGCAAAGCCGCCTGATGTGTCGACAATCCCGATAGGAGTCGCACGTACCTCGTTCTCAGGACACACCGGATGAACACTATGTACAACTAAAACCAGCCCTCAAGTTTCCCCGAGGTGGCGCTGCAAGTGGCTCTAGTTTGGACCATCACTCCGAGGAGCACTGGCCCAGGGGGGTAAAATAAGATGACCCTTGAGTCTGCAGAACCCAAGGGAAAAAGGTATAGGTGGTAGCAAATGGTAAAACCAAGGTTGGGCCTTGCTGGAGGAGTTTTATTCAAAGCGAACTGCCAAGGGGGTCCCATAAATCACCCAATCGTGTAAGCAACGCAAAATCAAGGAACATAACACCGGTATGAAGGAAACTAGGGCGGCAAGAGTGGAACAAAACACCAGGCATAAGGCCGAGCCTTCCACCCTTTACCAAGTATATAGATGCATTAATTTAAAAAAAGAGATATTGTGATATCCCAACATATCCATGTTCCAACATGGAGCAAACTTCATCTTCACCTGCAACTAGCAACTCTATAAGAGGGGCTGAGCAAAGCGGTAACATAGCCAAACAACGGTTTGCTGGGAAAGGTGGGTTAGAGGCTTGACATGGAAATATGGGAGGCATGATATAGCAAGTGGTAGGTAGCGCGGCATAGCAATAGAGCGAACAACTAGCAAGCAAAGATAGCAGTGATTTCGAGGGTATGGTGATCTTGCCTGAAATCCCGCTAGGAAGAAGAACGAGTCCATGAAGATGACAAACGGACGTAGGCGAACGAATCCTCACAACTCCGGAACGAAACCGAAGCTAACGAGAGAAACAACCCGGAAAGAAACAAACAACATAGTAAACACACAATCATAAACATGACATGATGCACAATCAAGTATGATGCATGTCCGGTTTAATGAGGCATGGCATGGCAAAGTGCAACAAACAATACTGCAAATTAAGTGGAGCCCAATATGCAACGAGTTGCATATTGACGAAACACCACATTCAAGTTATTTAGTTCGCTCTTGTTTATGTACCCAACAATATTAAATGTTGTTAAACATGGCAAGAGGTGAAGCATAGGTAAACTAACTATTTAGGCAAGTTTAAATGAGGCCGGAACAACAAACAACAATTCCGGAAAATCCTCATATGCATATTTTTGATTTGGTACTGTTCTGCCCTAAAACCAATTTTAATGTTGTTAAACAGCAAAATAAAGTACACCATGTTAAACTAGGCATTTTTCTACCCCATTTACATATAAAGTTTATTAAATTCCGAGTTACGGTTAATTAGTTATGGAATAAATCATTTTAACATGGCATTCGAGCAAAATTAAACAAATAGCATTTTAAACATTTTAAACATGGATGAAAGTGGCATAATGTGAAACTAGATAAAATTCTAAGCATTTTACATATTTAAATAATTTTAAACCGATGCACGGTTAATTAGTTATTAGATGCATGAACATATAGGGGTTTTTCTGCAAATCTACAATACTCTGGATAATGGACAAAATCGCAGAGCCTAAAAAAATAGACTCTGGGCCGAATCTGGACACGAAGCCCAACAGAGGGAAAAGGCGGGGGGCTGCTCACCCATGGGCTGAGGCCCGACTGGAAGCAGAGGAGGCCTGGCGCTGGCTGCGGGCCACGCAGGCAGGGCGTAGTCAACGCGCTCGGGAGCGCTGCCAACATCGATGCAGGCGCACGGCTGGAGTTGAACGGGGCTGCCTACAGGGGAAGCAGGGCTCGAAGAAGGTCGGCTTGGCGTCCATGGCAACAGGGGAACTCGGGAACGGCGAGAATCGGGCGCGGAGGAGGCCAGAAGGTGCGGGGACGGCGGGTCCAGGCAGCGAGGCGGCAACCCGGCGAGATCCAAGGCGAGGCCGGGGGTCGGTGGCCATGGTGGTTTCCTGTACAGAGAGAGTCGAGAGGGAGTTGGGGACGCATAGAAGAAAAGAAAGGAAGGAAGGAGGAGAAGCCGGGGCGGGGCGGCATGGACCTGCTGCTGGTCCGGAGCGAGCTGTTCATGGTGGCTCGGCTTCAGGGTTCGGCGGCCATGGCAGGCGACAGGTGCCTGCGAGAAAGAGAGAGAGATGCTTAGGAGGAGGAAGGAACCAGGAGAGAAAGAAGAGGCGAGGGTGTGACGCAGTTCCTGGCGGACGGCTCGCCGACGGGTGGCGCAGGGTGGAACTCGGCGCTCGGTGCGGGGTTGAGGACGAGGTGGAGGCAGCGCGGTCTCAGGGCAGGGGAACTCGGGCTCCTCTGGTGGATGCGGGCGCGTGGAGGCGCGGGAGTGGCGGCATGGAGCAGAGGGAAGGTGGCGGCGCTGGTTGGGTGGATCGGGCAGGTGGGTGGATCAGGGGGATCCTGAGGAAGATGCGGGACAGAATGGCGGCGGCTAGGAGGATCCCCAGAAATTAGGGATTTGGTCCCGGGTTAGACTAATATATATAGCAGATGAATTTAGGTTAGGGGATATTTGGTCCCTCCGATTTAAATCGGACGGTCAAGAAAAATAAGCTAGGAGAGTCCAACAAAGAAAACGGTGATGTTTTATAGATGTTAGGGGATGATCCGGACGCATCGGTAACAACAACCCGGGTCGGGTTCAGGACAATTTTCGGACGCGCGCGAGGGGTGGTCTGAGAGGGGTCGACAAAGACAAAGTGTGTGACAAAAGGCCCCGGAGAAGACAAGAGAGAAAACGAGGAGCAACGTTGCATGTGTGGTTGGTCTCGAAACGGTCAACGATAGCAAGGGGGGACGCGGCAACTATAAGCGGAATGCACGTTTTATGAAAACATGCGGATGCAATCCGATGATGAATGCAACAACCAATTAAATACACACATCGAACACAAAATATATGGAAGGCGTCTGGAGCGTCGGTCTCGGGGCGTAACAACACTCCACCACTACAAAAGGATCTCGTCCCGAGATCTAGGATGGCACCGGAGAGAAACGGAAGAGGAAGAGAAGAGGTAAAACTAAGTTGCTTCTTGGCAAACGAGTGAAACCAGGAACCTTGAGAGTTTGAACAAATTAAAAGAGAGAATACAATGAAGATGAACAAAGTTGAAAACAATCCGTTAGGAAAGAGGAACAAGGAACATTACGGGAGCCTTGTAGGTTGAAAGACATAAGAAAAGGGTTACAATGGACAAGAAGTACATGCAAGCACTCCGGTTGAAAAGAGATGTACAAGGAACGATAAGGATCAATTACGACAACACTCCGGTTGGAAATGGAAGGCATAGAATATGAACTTGGCAAAATGAAAGCACATTGATGAGACTCCGGTTAAAAGAGGAATGGTAGACACAACACTCCGGTTAAAACAAGATAAAGAAGGAATAAGAATGATATAATTTGGACAGCACTCCGACTGTAAATGGAAGGAGTTGAACATGAACTTTACAAGATGAGAGGATACTTAATGAAATCAACAGCACACTGCCTCCGGAACTATCGAAAGAATGGCACAATGGGTCAGAAAGATTTCAAACAGCACTCCGGTTGAGAAGGGGGGCAAAACTTGACAGAATGGGAAGAACTTGAAAAGAGGGCACGACACTTCCAGTTGGAAATGGATAAGCACGAAAAGAACATGGTCCTCACAAATCGAGATGATGAGTGAAAAGAGCAACATCACAATGCCTCCGGAAGAAAGAATAGAAAAATAGATCATTGGAATAACATAATGGAGAAAGAAAATGACAACTTCTGCCACAAATGAGCTTGGAAAGCATCCTTCCAAGAAGGTTATAACGGAGTTGTTGGGAAATCAACAACGAAAAAAACAAGCTTGTTGTGGGCTTATGGAACACATCTCAAAATTATGAGGTGACAACCCGCCACTAACTGAAACAATTGCTTGCTTGAGATCAACGAAGAGATGAAAACTTCTCTCGCCGGGACGATAGGAGAAAACTTGGATCATTGATAAGCACCATAATAGCAACATTCCTCAGGGAAGGCTTTAGGTGAAAATGACACAAGATAACTCCAACAAAGAGATTGGTGGATTTAAAATATCTCATTCTTGACAACATGTGAATCAAGAAACGCGAACTCAAATTGTCAAGAATGACATAACACCACCTCAAATGATAAGGTAGAATGAATTGCACTTTAGAATGCAAGATGAAGAATGCTTGGACTCCACAAAACAAAACATGTGTTGAGCACCATGATTATTTTAGAGTATAGCTTGACGAATCTTGACTCCGAGAGAAATCTTGAAGAACAATTGAAGAATGAAAGGAATCCTTGATGAAGCACCATGTAGATCCTCCATGAAGAACTACGATAATAAAAGAATGATCAAACGAAAGGGAAAATTGAAAAGAACTCCGGGAGAAGCCTTGCAATGATTAGATGAAGCTTTGAAATGATATAACTGAAGTAACTTGGAGCTTCGGAAAGAAAAGATGAACAACTTGGAACCGAGAATTTGATATCATGAACGAACTCCGGAAGAAGGAATTAATCACTTGGAGGAAACAAGAATAAGAATTACAATACGCGTATCCTTCACCAATTTGGATTGATGACAAGCCACGGATTTTGCATACTACTTATTCTCGTAGAAAGGATTAAGATAGATATGGCGCAAACTTGGGAAGGTCTTCAACGAACCACCGGTAGGATTGGAAAGAACGAATGAATCTATATGATAACGAAGGAAGAGAACTCTTGAATGAACCACCATAAGAATTGAAAATGAACGAAGAAAAGAAAAAAAACACCGGGAAGAATTAGAAAATGAACGAGGAAACTTGAGAGAATTTAGATACAAGTGAACGAAGAGATCACGAGCTGATTAGAGAATACTTGAACGATGCACCGGAAGAATAAGGAGATGAACGAAGAGACATCAATTTAGAATAATTTGAGAACGAGGCTGAAAACTTAGAACGAAGAAATCTTCTGAAATGATGGCCTTTGGATGATCAAGAAACGAAAACAACTCAGAAATGCTCCGGATGGTTGAAAAGAATTCTCACAATCGAGAAACAATTATGAGAGGATGGCATAAGCTAGAACTATGAATCTTCAAGAGAACGGTCCAAGATTTAGGAGAAATCACTACCTTGATCTTGAAATGTTGAGAATGACGATGAGAAACACCACCATGAATTGTTGAGGCACTCTGGAATGAAAGGTTGAACCAACGATGAAAGAATTTGAAAGATCTTGGAGAAATACATTTGACTGATGATAATTCATTCTTACGTCAAACTTCGAAAAGAATTTGGGAATAGCTTCGGGAAAATTAGAAGAGTCAGGTAGGATCTTGGGAAAATACCTGTGGGTTAGGGCCCACTCAGAAGATACACCGTTGAATGATTTAGAAGAGAGATTGCATTGGTAGAATTAAATGACTCAAAAGAGATAACAACCTCGAGATATCTTGAACAAATTAGGAATCATAACACGAATCTTCCGAGATATCTTCAGCACACCGGAACAAATGGAAAGTGAGAGGTGAATGATTAAGGGATACACCGGCATGAGAAAACATTTGAAACAAGGAAATGAATATGATCAACACCGCAAGCTTGAATTGAAACCACCGGAGAAGAAAGAGAACGAATAATGATTAAGTTAAGGCTCTGTTAGTATCTTCCTGAGAATCACCGGATAAGAACATTTACGGAAAAGAATGGAGAGACTTCCTATTTATAAGATGGATAGTTGATTAAGAAATATGAGTCCTTGAAGAAAGAGGGTGGGAGGGCGGGAAAACAAAGGCAACTTGGGGCAGATGGAATAAACACCGTTGCAAAGAACTGAGAATTGATCTCGCGAATGTTGAAATGATCGGATCCACTTGAAGAGAAGCACGTCAGTTGGAAGAGAATTGGCATGACGACCTCGATGATCAAGAAGGATTAGTATTCACATAGCAATATGAGCACCGTTTAGGGAAGGTATGGATTCAACATTTGACTTCGAAGCAACTCGAATACCACAAATAAAACAAAACAAAGGATTTGGATTGCAGAATAAGCCGGAAACAAATACATATGATAGAGATTTACCCAATCTCATATCCTGCATCTGTCGGAAAGATATTCTAAGAGCTACTTGAATTCCCACTTATAAACTCCAGAAAACTTTCTGGTTATGCAATCTGGTGTTGGGGATACAGGGGACACAATATATCTCACCCAAACTAAGAATACCTAGATCAAGCTGTATCCATCCGTCAAAACATAACCAAGAAACCTTCGGAAATCGTGTACCTCAACCTTCGAAAAGCATCCGTCATACGAGTTATGGCAATACTCCCGAACTCCCGCCCTAGTACTGGGTGGCGTTGAGGTGATCTCACCAACAACTGCATAAAAGAGATTTTCGATGTCGGCGAAACTCAAGTATTCCATAACTGCAACGATAAAATTGTGACGACAAAACCTCGGAGCTCAACTCCCCGGGACACTGCCACAACCCCTAAATGTCAGGAGGCACCAAGAACAATGTTCTCGTCACAAAATCATCGGAACGATTCCAAGATACCCGCGTGATCCTAATTTTTTTTTTGTGAAATTTGAGGAGAGGAAAGTCAAAACATCTACGTCAGGAGACCTCTCCAGAGCGATGAAGGGACTGAGGAGTAAAAGAATCCTACTCTCCGATATATATAATCCTAAGACTCAAAACATTTTTGTTCTAGACTCCACAACGCCAGCGATTCGATCAAGCAGGGGGCTCCTAAGTCGGGGATGGCTCTGATTACCAACTTGAAACGCCCACGATGCGGCTATATCTCCCACGTGTCGAGGCAGGACTTAGAGGCATAACCGCATTGTTGTTTTGTCGCAAGAAGGGTCATCTTCACACAATCCCACGTAATGAACAAGAATGGGATAAAGAGTTGGCTTACAATCGCCACTTCACACAATACATAAATAAATCATACATCAATCAGAGTACACACATAGGTCCGACTACGGAACCAAAATAAAAGAAGACAACCCCAAATGCTAGATCCCCCATCATCCCAACTGGGCTCCACTACTAATCATCAGGAAACGAAACATAGTAACGACCAAGGTCCTCGTCGAACTACCACTTGAGCTCGGTTGCATCACCTGCACTGGTATCGTCGGCACCTGCAACTGTTTTGGAAGTATCTGTGAGTCACGAGGACTCAGCAATCTCACACCCGCGAGATCAAGACTATTAAAGCTTATGGGTAGGAGAAGGTAGTGAGGTGGAGCTGCAGCAAGCACTAAGCATATATGGTGGCTAACATAAGCAAATAGGAGCTAGAAGAGGAGCAATGGAACGGTCGTCAACTAGTAATGATCAAGAAGTGATCCTGAACTCCTACTTACGTCAAGCATAACCAAAAGTCATGTTCACTTCCCGGACTCCGCCGAAAAGTGACCATCACGGCTACACACACGGTTGATGCATTTTAATTAAGTCAAGTTTCAAGTTCTCTACAACCGGACATTAACAAATTCCCATCTGCCACATAACCGCGGGCACGGATTTCAAAAGATAATACCCTGCAGGGGTGTCCCAACTTAGCCCATTATAAGCTCTCACGGTCAACGAAGGATATTCCTTCTCCCGGGAAGACCCGATCAATCTCGGAATCCCGGTTTACAAGACATTTCGACAATGGTAAAACAAGACCAGCAAAGCCGCCCGATGTGTCGACAATCCCGATAGGAGTCGCACGTACCTCGTTCTCAGGACACACTGGATGAACACTACGTACAACTAAAACCAGCCCTCAAGTTTCCCCGAGGTGGCGCTGCAAGTGGCTCTAGTTTGGACCATCACTCCGAGGAGCACTGGCCCAGGGGGGTAAAATAAGATGACCCTTGAGTCTGCAGAACCCAAGGGAAAAAGGTATAGGTGGTAGCAAATGGTAAAACCAAGGTTGGGCCTTGCTGGAGGAGTTTTATTCAAAGCGAACTGCCAAGGGGGTCCCATAAATCACCCAATCGCGTAAGCAACACAAAATCAAGGAACATAACACCGGTATGACGGAAACTAGGGCGGCAAGAGTGGAACAAAACACCAGGCATAAGGCCGAGCCTTCCACCCTTTACCAAGTATATAGATGCATTAATTTAAAAAAAGAGATATTGTGATATCCCAACATATCCATGTTCCAACATGGAGCAAACTTCATCTTCACCTGCAACTAGCAACTCTATAAGAGGGGCTGAGCAAAGCGGTAACATAGCCAAACAACGGTTTGCTGGGAAAGGTGGGTTAGAGGCTTGACATGGAAATATGGGAGGCATGATATAGCAAGTGGTAGGTAGCGCGGCATAGCAATAGAGCGAATAACTAGCAAGCAAAGATAGCAGTGATTTCGAGGGTATGGTGATCTTGCCTGAAATCCCGCTAGGAAGAAGAACGAGTCCATGAAGATGACAAACGGACGTAGGCGAACGAATCCTCACAACTCCGGAACGAAACCGAAGCTAACGAGAGAAACAACCCGGAAAGAAACAAACAACATAGTAAACACACAATCATAAACATGACATGATGCACAATCAAGTATGATGCATGTCCGGTTTAATGAGGCATGGCATGGCAAAGTGCAACAAACAATACTGCAAATTAAGTGGAGCCCAATATGCAACGAGTTGCATATTGACGAAACACCACATTCAAGTTATTTAGTTCGCTCTTGTTTATGTACCCAACAATATTAAATGTTGTTAAACATGGAAAGAGGTGAAGCATAGGTAAACTAACTATTTAGGCAAGTTTAAATGAGGCCGGAACAACAAACAACAATTCCGGAAAATCCTCATATGCATATTTTTGATTTGGTACTGTTCTGCCCTAAAACCAATTTTAATGTTGTTAAACAGCAAAATAAAGTACACCATGTTAAACTAGGCATTTTTCTACCCCATTTACATATAAAGTTTATTAAATTCCGAGTTACGGTTAATTAGTTATGGAATAAATCATTTTAACATGGCATTCGAGCAAAATTAAACAAATAGCATTTTAAACATTTTAAACATGGATGAAAGTGGCATAATGTGAAACTAGATAAAATTCTAAGCATTTTACATATTTAAATAATTTTAAAACAATGCACGGTTAATTAGTTATTAGATGCATGAACATATAGGGGTTTTTCTGCAAATCTACAATACTCTGGATAATGGACAAAATCACAGAACTAAAAAAAATAGACTCTGGGCCGAATCTGGACATGAAGCTCAACAGAGGGAAAAGGCGGGGGGCTGCTCACCCATGGGCTGAGGCCCGACTGGAAGCGGACGAGGCCTGGCGTTGGCTGCGGGCCACGCAGGCAGATCGAGGCGAGGCAGGGCGTAGTCAACGCGCTCGGGAGCGCTGCCCCCATCGATGCAGGCGCACGGCTGGAGACGAACGGGGCCGCCTACAGGAGAAGCAGGGCTCGAAGAAGGTCGGCTTGGCGTCCATGGCAGCAGGGGAACTCGGGAATGGCGAGAATCGGGCGCGGAGGAGGCCAGAAGGCGCGGGGACGGCGGGTCCAGGCAGTGAGGCGGCAACCCGGCGAGATCCAAGGCGGGGCAGGGGGTCGGTGGCCATGGTGGTTTCCTGTACAGAGAGAGTCGAGAGGGAGTTGGGGACGCATAGAAGAAAAGAAAGGAAGGAAGGAGGAGAAGCTGGGGCGGGGCGGCATGGACCTGCTGCTAGTCCGGAGCGAGCTGTTCATGGCGGCTCGGCTTCAGGGTTCGGCGGCCATGGCAGGCGACAGGTGCCTGTGAGAAAGAGAGAGATACTTAGGAGGAGGAAGGAACCAGGAGAGAAAGAAGAGGCGAGGGCGTGACGCAGTTCCTGGCGGACGGCTCGCCGACGGGTGGCGCAGGGTGGAACTCGGCGCTCGGTGCGGGGTTGAGGACGAGGTGGAGGCAACGCGGTCTCAGGGCAGGGGAACTCGGGCTCCTCTGGTGGATGCGGGCGCATGGAGGCGCGGCAGTGGCGGCATGGAGCAGAGGGAAGGTGGCAGCGCAGGTTGGGTGGATTGGGCAGGTGGGTGGATCGGGGGGATCCCGAGGAAGATGCGGGAGAGAATGGCGGCGGCGGCTAGGAGGATCCCTAGAAATTAGGGATTTGGTCCCGGGTTACACTAATATATATAGCAGATGAATTTAGGTTAGGGGATATTTGGTCCCTCCGATTTAAATCGGACGGTCAAGAAAAATAAGCTAGGAGAGTCCAACAAAGAAAACAGTGATGTTTTATAGATGTTAGGGGATGATCCGGACCCATCGGTAACAACAACCCGGGTCGGGTTCAGGACAATTTTCGGACGCGCGCGAGGGGTGGTCTGAGAGGGGTCGACAAAGACAATGTGTCTGACAAAAGGCCCCGGAGAAGACAGAGAGAAAACGAGGAGCAACGTTGCAAGTGTGGTTGGTCTCGAAACGGTCAACGGTAGCAAGGGGGGACGCGGCAACTATAAGCGGAATGCAAGTTTTATGAAAACATGCGGATGCAGTGCAATGATGAATGCAACAACCAAATAAATACACACAACGAACACGAAATATATGGAAGGCGTCTGGAGCGTCGGTCTCGGGGCGTCACAACATTCATGCTACAATACAGAAAATTACATTGAAAATTTATGTTAGGAAGCATTCCACATAAAAAATTCTGTTTTTATCATTTACCTACTCGAGGACAAGCAGGAATTAAGCTTAGGGATGCTTGATACGTCTCCAACGTATCTATAAATTTTGATTGTTCCATGCTATTATATTATCTATTTTGGATGTCTAATGGGCTTTATTATACACTTTTATATTATTTTTGGGACTAACCTATTAACCGAAGGCCCAGTGCAAATTGCTGTTTTTTTGCCTATTTCAGTGTTTCACAGAAAAGGAATATCAAACGGCATCCAAACGGAATGAAACCTTTGGGAGAGTGATTTTTGGAACAACCGTGATCCAGAGGACTTGGAGTGGACGTCAAGAAAGAAGCGAGGAAGCCACGAGGCAGGGAGGCGCGCCTGCCCCCTGGGCGTGCCCCCACCCTCGTGGGCCGCTCGCAGCTCAACCGACCTACTTCTTCCTCCTATATATACCCATGTACCCCGAAAACATCCAGGAGCACCTCGAAACCCTATTTCCACCGCCGCAACCTTCTGTACCCATGAGATCCCATCTTGGGGCCTTTTCCGGCGCTCCGCAGAAGGGGGAATCGATCACGAAGGGCTTCTACATCAACACCATAGCATCTCCGATGATGTGTGAGTTGTTTACCACAGACCTTTGGGTCCATAGTTATTAGCTAGATGGCTTCTTCTCTCTCTTTGGATATCAATACAAAGTTCTCCTCGATCTTCTTGGAGATCTATTCGATGTAATTCTTTTTGCGGTGTGTTTGTCGAGATCCGATGAATTGTGGGTTTATGATCAAGATTATTTATGAACAATATTTGAATCTCCTTTGAATTCTTTTATGTATGATTTGTTATCTTTGCAAGTCTCTTCGAATTATCAGTTTGATTTGGCCTACTAGATTGATCTTTCTTGCAATGGGAGAAGTGCTTAGCTTTGGGTTCAATCTTGCGTTGCTCGATCCCAGTGACAGTTGGGGAAACGACACGTATTATATTGTTGCCATCGAGGATAAAAAGATGGGGTTTATATCATATTGCTTGAGTTTATCCCTCTACATCATGTCATCTTGCCTAATGAATTACTCTGTTCTTATGAACTTAATACTCTAGATGCATGCTGGATAGCGGTCGATGTGTGGAGTAATAGTAGTAGATGCAGAATCGTTTCGGTCTACTTGTCGCGAACGTGATGCCTATATACATGATCATGCCTAGATATTCTCATAATTATGCACTTTTCTATCAATGCTCGATAGTAATCTTTCACCCACCGTAATACTAATGCTATCTTGAGAGAAGCCACTAGTGAAACCTATGGCCCCCGGGTCTATTCTCCATCATATAAGTTTCCAATCTATTATTACTTTGCAATCTTTACTTTCAATATATATCATAAAAATACCAAAAATATTTATCTTATTATCTCTATCAGATCTCAATCTTGCAAGTGGCCGTGAAGGGATTGACAACCCCTTTATCGCGTTAGTTGCACGGTTCTTATTTGTTTGTGTAGGTACAAGGTGACTTGCGTGTAGTCTCCTACTGGATTGATACCTTGCTTCTCAAGAACTGAGGGAAATACTTACGCTACTTTGCTGCATCACCCTTTCCTCTTTAAGGGAAACACCAATGCAAGCTCAAGAGGTAGCAGGGTGCCAGGTGCTCAGGAGTTCATCACCAAGGCGACCGAGGAGCTTCAAGAGGCGAGAGCCATGCGCGGCGACCGTCACCCACCACTTTGTGCGACTCCTTGTCCTGGCGAGGACAATGAGCTGCGCGTGTGCGCAACATTCCAGGGCTCAACATGGCCACATCCCAGGAGTGCTTCTGGCCATCGCACGTTGGTCGGTGTGAGGGCCCCATCACAGCTACGTTCGCATGCTTTTGGCCTGCGGAACGGGGTTGTTACCTTCTAGCGTCGCCTGCGGAGCGTTCTGGCGGCTCAGGAGGCAAGGCACCAGGCAGTCCTAGCGGAGATGGCGACGGTTCTTCGCGAGCCCCCTGAGCACCCAGAGCCTCCCGAGGTACAGGACCCAGGCGGCTCATGAGGAGCAACTTCTTCAGCACGCGCCTTCAGCTACTGCAACATCTCTTCAGCAACGGTGCCAGGTGACATTTTCCGGTTTATTCAGTTGGGGGCGCCGCTCGGGCTGCATTATCCCCAGATCGCATGGGCTTGTCCCTGCGACATGTATCCTTTCGTGTCTTTGATTTACTCTGTGGGGGCGCCCCTCAGGCTGCATCATCCCCAGGCCGCGTGAGTCCGTCCCTGCGGCATGTATCGTTCTTGCATCTATCATAACTAGCTTTACCTCCTTCCATGAGTTGCTTTATGATATGCCTGTCCGGTACTTCGATGCCATGAACGTCATGCGCCCTTACAAACCAATCCACGACTGCCTCATGATTAAGGAATTGGCACGGCATCTATGCTCGGGTCCGTCCCTGCAGCGTCGCTAAACCCAAGAGGCTGAGCTCTGGCTCGCGGGCCAGCTCCCATGTACGTCACATCCCATGGCCCTTGGTGCCTTGTTCTCGCATGAGCTAATCGCGAGCGGGCGACCTAGGGCGCGCGACACGGTGCCTCGTCACCATCGGAGGCACGCGCCGGTTGTCTTTCTTCAGGATTTTCACATAAGAAGACTAGGCACGGCGTCTGTGCTCGGGTCCGTCCCGGCAGCGTCGATAAACGCAACGACCGAGCTCTGTCTGGCGGGCCGGCCCCATTCACGTCAACTTCTGGGGTCGTTGGTGTTTGGCCTTCTCTTGTGATAACCTCAGGAGATTCATTCGGTGCAGGTTGTCTAACCATCTCGCAGGGCCATCACAAGTGGTCCGAATCAAATTCAGGCGCAACCCGCCTTGAGCTGGGGCCTCGTGAGTCCCGCGCTGGCTCACGAGTGCCTAGACACACCTCCTCTAGCCCTGGCATGCAAGCAACGTGTCAGGGCGGGGTTATACACTCCTCGGGGGCTCCACTCAGAGGGAGCCCCCACCCACGCACTAGTGGAAGCACCATGCTCCATGCTGGTAGTCGACACAGTCGAGGAGTGGCTATACCCGTGCAAGTGTGGAAGCGCCATGCTCTGCGCTGGTGATAAACAACTAGGGGTGGCCCCATGGCCGCATTAACCTCAGGGAGTTGCCAGGCTCAGTGTTCAGCATCATCATAACACTTTCCCTTCAGGAGAGTCGCGCGAGGGGGCTCGCCACGGGAGCTACGCTCAGGTCACACCTAGCGTACGCCACCCTGCTAGGTCCCTTGGACCTGGTCGTCGTGCGCCCCTCCTGAGCGGGACCTCGGTGAGGAAAGGTATGGAGGCCTGTTCGTACGTCAAGGGGGACTCATGAGAATCGCGACTCAGGAGCCTAACTGGTCACGTAGCCCCTCACCCCTTGGTCTCGTCCTCGTGATCCGGACGACCCAGCGGCGGCTGAGGTATGCGCGGGGCCGGGCCCTGCCGACGCAGAATGCTAAGGCCTACTCTCGCATCTCCTTCCCGAGGGCTATTCGTACGTCAAAGGGGACTCATGAGCATCGCGACTCAGGAGCCTAACTGGTCACGTAGCCCGTCACCCCTTGGTCGCGTCCTGCTGATCTGGACGACCCAACGGCGGCTGAGGTATGCGCGGGGCTAGGCCCTGCCAACGCAGAATATTAAAGCAAATGGGAAGGAAATCACAAAATCCTAGCAAATTATTACAAGGCATACTGTCTCTTAAAAGGTGGAGAGCACATAAGTTCTGACGCCTCCATGAGGCATGGTACATGTGGTAGGAAATAAAATGGAGGGAAGTGCCGCCAGTGAGTTTCTTCTTCAGCCTTCGGCGCTGCCATCGCCCGCAAGGAGTGCTCCGTCATCGACGACGTCGCTATCACCCATACCGCCAGTCGCGGCTGTAGGCTCGGTGTCGCCGTTAGCCCTGGGCGCGGGGTTGATGGCGAGGAACTTCCGCAGAAGAGCCTCCACCTGGTCCTTCACGGCTTCGGCAGCAGCGGTGCAGTGCTCCAGGTCCACAGGGTCAAGCAGGGCTTCAAAGTTGAAGTTGGGGTGGGGAAGATGGAGGTGGCTGAAGACGCGAGTCACCGCCGAAACGGAGAGCACGCGGGCTTCTCCTTCCACCATGGGGCCGACCCCAAGGACAACGCCCTCAAGCGCTACGACAAGCTGGGGAAGCAGCTCGGCGGGGCCTTCCTCAGCAGTCACCAACAGCTCCTTCAACCCCCTCCCATAGAGATCCTACAGCGCCTTGCGGAACCTCTGCTCAAGATAATTGAAGGAGGTACGTTCTTTGGCAAGGACTTTTGCCTTGGCCTCCAGCTGGGCCTTCTGAGCCTCCACCTCCTCCTTCAACTTCTCCAGGCGGCCGCGCTTCACGGCCTGCTCCCGTGCCGATTGCTCTAGCTCGGTGTTGCGATCCGCGACCGCATCTTCCTGAGCCTTCAGCTTCTCCTCCTGCGCCTCGCGCTGACGGGCCTCGGCGACCTGTAGGTCGCGGAGGGTCTTCAGTTCGTCCTCTGCCACTCGGAAGCGCTCCTCAGCAGCCTCGGCATCCTTCGACGCCACGTCGCGGGCCATCACCATCCTTCCGTGCCAGGGACGATGCGGCCACATCAAGCTGCTGGGTCTCGCTGGTCACTGTCGTCTCCTTCTTCTTCTTCACCACTGACATTGGCCTAACCAGACAAGAGGAAGGCATCAAGATACTCCGACAAGAACAGGGAACAAAGATCAAGGCGGAGCACTTACTGATCCACGGCGGCATAATCCCTCACTCTCTTCTAAAGCACCATGCCCGCAGACTTCGCGGGCTGGGGCACTGGCGCGCGAGCCCCAGGGGCAGATGAGGGCACGGCGCCTGGGTCTGTAGCAGTGCCGGCTGACGACAAGGCGGTGGCATCACCTTGGGGGATCAGCGCCGATCTGCTCTTCTTCGGGACCCCTGGCTTCGGCTTCTTTGAAGGGGTGCCCTTGGACCTCGTGGTGACCCCGCCGGAGCACGGTGACTCCATGACGGGGTTCTCGCCGGCGTCGTCATCGTCAGAAAGGGTGCGGGGGAGATCAGTCTGGCGCGGGGGAGAGGTCTCCCCCGCTCCCTCCTGGGTCCCATCCGAGTCCACCCCCTCCTCCTGGTTGGACTCACCGGAGGACACCGCCACCAGGGAGCCCGGGGGCCGGGAGGGCGCCAGAGGTACGGGCCCGCGCTCGTCGAAGACAGGCATGGCGGCGGCGATCTTTTCCCCATCCGGGCGGCGGTACAGCGGAAGGTTGGAGTACGGGGGGCAGCCCTGGTCCTTCCCGAGCAGAGTGCGCACAATCTGGTCTAGCTCCTACTGGGACAATTCATCCGGGCGCATCTGGAGGTCATCTCCTGCGCCCTTGAACTTCCATAGGGGGCGCGAATGTGCCTAGAGCGGAGCCAGGCGCTTCGTCGGGAGTTCCTTGACGATCATGGCCCCCGTCAGCTTCTCTGCCTTCGGGTCGTCGGTCTTCAGGTCTGCCCCCATCCTCTCTAGCAGCGGCTCCACCCTGGGATCGGTGAGCTTCTCGTGAGTCCATCCTTCCTCGGGCATCGGCTGCGAGGTCGGCAGCGCCAGCCAGGGGTGGGTGCGCTTGGCGTCCATGAACATCCACCTGTTCCTGAAGACCTCCACCTTCTTCCCGGCCCGCGAGATCGCGTTGCTGCCGTTTGCCACGACGAAGCTGGCGGACCCCGAGCACTGGGTGCGGTTGACCCGGAGGTAGAAGAGGTGGTGAAGTAGCGCCACGGAGGGCATCACCCCCAGAAACGCCTCGCTGTAAAAGGCAAAGATTGATAGGAGGAGGACGGAGTTGGGGTGAAGATGAAGGGCGTGGAGCTTGTAATGGTGAAGAACGGCATAGAAGAAGCCGGAGAAAGGGGAACCAGTCCTGCGAAGACGCTGTGCTAGAAGAAGGGATGCGAGGTGCCACTCAAGGTTTCCGGCTTGGCGGAGCCGGCCTGGAGCGTCGTCTCCC
The DNA here is from genome assembly GCF_018294505.1 of Triticum aestivum. Lineage (NCBI taxonomy): Eukaryota > Viridiplantae > Streptophyta > Magnoliopsida > Poales > Poaceae > Triticum > Triticum aestivum. The sequence goes on from NC_057814.1 coordinate 348,925,259, forward strand.
CCCACTCATTGCTGCTGTCGGCCGCCAGTCGGAGCGTGGTGGCGAGGTGCTTCGCCTCGGCGAGGGTGGACGCGCTCATGGCTGGATCGAACGAGGAGGCTTGACACCCGGCTGCGGCGGAGGATCCAGCCTTATCGTTGGCCATCGGTTGCTAATTTGGGATGAGATTGACGGATCTAAAGGTTTTCTGGGTAGAAGGAAAAGGGGATCTGGAGCAAGACGAAGGAAGGGCAATGAAGGCTTTGCGGCAGGTGCCAACCTTTTTGTCAGCCAGGAGCAGTTGCCGAGGCAGCATGGGTGCGGAGGCGCCCACGTCCCATCAATCACCACACGTCAATCGGGGCCGCAGACGGTTGGGGCCCGCGGCGCTCCGCACTTGCCCTTTGGTTTCTCCTCGAAGCCAAGTTCGAGCGCACCTTGGGCCCGGGGGCTACTGTCGGCGTCCTGGGAACGGGGTACCCAGACTTGCGTGCGTGCGGCCCACGACATGGTCCGTCGACGGCCCGGTATGGCCCAGCTTCAGCAACAAGAACCCAAGACCCTCGCGAGGGGCCAAGCCTTGCGAGGCGGACGACACCAAGACCTCCCTGGGGGGCGGCCTCACTAGGCTGGCTCCCAAGGAGCGGAGATATCTATGTGAGGTGCACCTCGTGAGGTTAATATGACGTGAGCCATCATGACCAAGACCAGGCGGGCGCCAACGGGCGCAGTGTACCAGTTTCCTCTTTGGTGCTAAGGAGGCAAGCGCAGGCGTGGGGTCCCGAGGAATCAATCAAATGTTTCCATATCGGTGCAACAAGACCAAGACCGCCAGGACGGTAGAACGGAGGTCATCACGGAGCCCACCGCGGCGTCACCGCCAGAGGCTTTTGCAGGCGAATACTACTTTTGTTAGGATAACTTGTACTGGTTGTCTCCCTTCGAATTTGGCCGTTGTGGGATCCCTTCCAGCCTACATTTGGGAAGAGGCCCAAGGCCACTATAAATAGGACTTAGCCACCACCATAGAGAGGGACAGATCATTCAGATCATCCTCTCATCCACCAGCTCATCGAGCTCAAGAACACCACACCTCCTGAGGCTATTCAACCTATGTACTAGTTCATCCTCAGCCCCTTGAGGCAATCCACCACAAAGCTGGAGTAGGGTATTACACCGCAAGCTGGCCCGAACCAGGATAAACTGCCGTGTCTCTTATTTGTTGGGTTCTTCTAGCTAGGCCATGGATTCGATGAGCAGGCAGTCTCGGGAGGACGAGTTCTTCGCACGCACCTTAGAGTTCGAACCTCTCAAGGGTCTGCGGAACCCTGAATCCGACACGGGCTACGTTCGCATGCCATTCGGCTTGCTGAACACGGCTGCCTTGCACCAGCGCTGCATGCAGGGCTTCCTAATGGCTCACGAGGCGAGGCGCCATGCGATCCTAACAGAGGAGGTGCTGGAACCTCGCGAGCCCACCGGGGCTCAGGAGCCGGCCGGCTCGTGAGGAGCGACTTCTGCAGCACACATCTCCAGCTACTCCAACACTCCTACGACAACGGTGCCAGGTGACTTTTTGGTTTGTTCAGTTAAGGGCGCCCATCGGGCTGCATTATCCTCAAGCTATACGGGTCCGTCCCTACAGCATGTATCGTTTTGCGCATGAAATAGAACTGGCCTTACCCTTTCATGAGCTGCTTTATGTTATCACATGGATGTCCGGTGCTTCGCCAGCATGAATGTTGTGCATTCCTCACAAACCCGCCCGCGACCGCCTCATGATTAAGGACTGGCGCGGCATCTATGCTCAGGTCCATCCCTGTAGCGTGGCTAAACCCAAGTGGCCGAGCTTTGTCTCGCGGGCCAGCTCCCGTGTACGGCACCTCCCGTGGTCCTTAGTGCCTTATTCTCACATGAGGTAATCGAGAGTGGATGAGTCAGGGCGCGCGACCCGGTGCCTCGCCGCCGCGGGAGCCGCGCGCCGGTTGTCTTTCTTTAGGATTTTTGCATGAGAAGACTGGGCATGGCGTCTGTGCTCAGGTCCATCCCTGCAGCGTAGATAAACCCAACGGTTGAGCTCTGTCTGGCAGGCTGGCCACGTTCATGTCACCTCCTAGGGTCGTTGATGTTTGGCCTTGTCATGCGATGTCCTCCAGAGATTCACTTGGTGTAGGCCACCTAAACATCTCGCGGGGCCCTCACAAATGTTCTGAACCAAAAATTCAGGCGCAACCCGCCTTGAGCTAGGGCCTCATGAGTCCCGCGCTGGCTCACGAGTGCCCATATACACCTCCTCCAGTCCTGTCGTGCCAGCCATGCATACAGACGGGGCTATACACGCCCTGGAGCCTACCCCAAGAGGGAGCTCCCACCCACGCACCAGTCGAAGCCCCATGCTCCGCGCTGGCAGACGACACGGTCGAGGAGCAGCTATGCCCATGCAAGAGTGGAAGCACCATGCTCCACGCTGGTGAATAAACAACTGGGGGCACCCTAGCAGTTGCAGTAACCTCGGGAGGGCCACGAGGCCCGCTCTTTGGCTGCAGCGTGTCGCTTTAAACCGAGAGGGCCGCGCGAGGGGGCTGGGCACGGGGACTACTCTCAGGCAACGCCTGGCGCACGCCACCTCACTAGATATCTCGCACCTGGTCTTCTCACGTCCCTCCCAAGCAAAGGCCCACAAGGAAAGGTATGGAGGGGCTCTGGATTAACTTAGACGAAGCTCACATTTCCTTCATGAGGGTTGTTCGTACGTCAAGGGGGACCCCTGAGCATCACGATTCAGGGGCCTCACTGGTCACGTAGCTCCTCACCCCATGGTCTCGTCCTGGTGATCCGGACGCCCCAACGGCGGTTGAGGTATGCGCGGGGCCGGGCCCTGCCGATGCAGAACACTAAAGCAAACAAAAAGGAAATCGAGCACGAAAAGGAAATCGTGGAGTTCTATCAAATTATTACAAAACATAATGTCTCATAAGTTCAAAGCAGAAGTTCCCACGCCTCCGCGAGGAACGGTAAAGGTCGCAGGATCAAACCGGGAGGAAGCGCCGCCTTCAACCCTGGTTGCCGCTGTCGCCCGCCTTGGGGGGCCCGTCGTCAACAACACCGCCGTCATCTTTGCCACCGGCCCCGGTCGTCGCAGCCACGGGGTCGATGTAGAGGAACTTCTTCAGTAGGGCCTCCACCTCCTTCTTCACGACCTCAGCAGCAGCGTCGCGGGACTCAGGAGCCACCGGTTTGATCAGTGTACCAAGGTCGAAGCTTGGGTCCCGGAGATGGAGGTGGCTGAAGACGTGCATCGCGGCTGTGCTGAAAAGCGCGCGGCACTCCCCCTCCACCATGGAGCCCACTCCGGCGGCGATGCCCTCAAGCGCCTCAGCAAGCTTGGCGAGAAGCCCAGCAAGGCCGTCCTCCGGAGCCGCAAGCGGCTTGTCATACCCTTCTCCGTAAAGGGATTGCAGCACCGTGCGGGACCTCAACTCAAGGGAGACGAAGGCTTCGCGCCCCGCGGTTGCTGCTTTCTCGGCGGCGGCGAGCGTCTTCTCCCTGGCCTCCAGCCGGGCCGTCTCCTCAGAGACAAGCCGGGCATGGGACGCTTGGGCCTTGTCCACCTCCTCCTTCAGCTTGCCCAGGCGGTCCTGCTCCGTAGCTTGGTCCTTGTACGCCTGGGCCAACTTGGCATCGCGATCGGCGAGCATCGCCTCCCGGGCCTTGAGCTCCTCCTCCCGTTCATGGAGCCGACGATCATGGGCAGCCTGCTCCTCGCGGAGGTCCTTCAGTTCGACCTCCGCCGTCTTGCAATGCTCCTTGGCAGACGTTGCATCGGCCACCGCCGCGTCACGAGCCGCCGTGGCCTCGTCGGCCTCCTCCTTTCTCTCCCCGGCGGCAGCCTCGGCCAGGCCCCAGACCATCCGGATGGATGCGTCAGCCTGGAGCCATCCCGAGATAAGCCCCATGCGCCCCATCGCCATGCACCTATTGGCGCCCTGGAGATCGGTCCGGAGCTTGTCCAGCGCGGTGTAGGCTTCCTCCAGAGCCCCAGGCCTGGCGAGGGGGCTGCAGTTCACCGACGCAAGGGCCCGGGGAGGAGGCGGCATCGGCGCCTGGACTGGCGCCGCCGCGGCAGCAAGGGTGGCAGGGAGCTCCGGAGCCCCTGAACCCCCTACGACGGGGACGGGTAGCTCCGGAGTCTGCTGGCCCATGGATGCAGCCTCCTCCTGAGGCTCCACCACTGCACCTTGAGGGGCCCGCTCCATCACGAGGGGACGTGAGGTGGTCTCCTCCATCTGCGTCAGGGTCACCATGGTCGTGGCGGACGGTGTGGCCTCGGGGGTCCTGGCTTCCTCCTTCCTCTTCTTCACCATGGTCTCCACCCTGGTTGCCAGGAGGTGAGCATTGTGGGCACGGCATCCAGGATGGAAAGTGAAAGCAAGGCAAGATACTTACTCGTCAGCTGCAATGTACACCCTTTTCCTAGCCAGGGCCAGGGCACCCCCAATATTCTTGAGTGCGGGCTTCGTCCCGCCCTGCGGATCGGCGGGGCGCACGGCGCCTGGGCTTGGTACGGCGGCAACAGACGGCAAGGCGGAGGCGTCACCTTGTGGAACGGGTGTCACCTCGCCCTTCTTCGGAGGCGCCCGGCCTGACCTCCGCAAGGGGGTGGCCCAGACCTCGTGACGACCTCGGTGGAGCGCGATGATCCCTCGACCGGGGGCTCGACGTCGTCGTCGTCATCGGAGAGGCTGCGGAGGAGCTCGCTCTACGACGAGGAGAGGTCTCCGCCACGTCGTCCACGGTCGCATCCTCCTCCTCCCCCTGCTCCTCGGTGTCATTGCCGAAAGACACCATCATCGGGGAGTTGGGGAGCACAGGCGGCACGAGCCCCAGCTCGTTGAAGATGGGCATGGTGGCGACCAGCTTTGCCCCATCACCATGGCGGTATAGTGGGAGGTAGGCTGTCGGGAGGCTGCTCGGGTCCTTCTCAAGCAAGGTATGCACGGCCTTGCTCAGCTCTTCACCTGTCAAGCTCCTTGGGCGTAGCCGGATGTCGTGCTTCGCGCCCTTGAAATCCCACATGCACTACAAAAGAACACTTCCGTGATGATACGTGTTTGACACAGTAGGTCATGTTTTCTGTCATGCATGTACATCCATGACAATTTGATGACAGAATCAAGATAGTCATACATGTGCTGTCGTAGAAGTGTTCCATTACATTACCAAAATTATCATCACAGAAGTGTTCACTTCCATGACAATAAATGTCGCATCATGGAAGTGCTTTCGTCAAGGGTGACCGACACGTGACATCCACCGTAACGGGTCGCCGTTAAACTAACGGGTCCGGTTTTGGATCCGATAACCCGCTAACAACCACGACCAATGCTGATTTTCCACGTGTAAAATTCTCATTTGCCGATGGAACAACGTGTCAGCTCCGCATTGGCACAGGTGTCACTCATCCAATGGGCGAGATGCACCTATGATATGTTGACACGTGGACCGGCCCAAAAGTGGCCCATAAAGATTAAATGGGCCGGCCCAGCTAAAGTCCCACAAGATTTTGCGGACCATAATGGGCCATTCCAGCTAAAGGCCCATGATATTTCGCCAACCATAATTTGCCGGCCCATCTAAAGGCCCACAAGATTTTGAGGACACTAGTGGGCCGGCCCGTTAACAGGCTGCCATGTTCTGGGCCAAATGCCGGCCCATATTTGATCCGGTCCATTAATAGCCTGCCATTTTCCGGGCCTAATAAATGCCCATATGAGATCTGGCCCATTAAAAGCCTACCATGTTCTAGGCCAAATTACGGCCCAGATCAGATCCGGCTCTTTAAGAGGCTTTGGGCTAAATTATGGCCCATATCAGATTCAGCCCATCAACTGGACGCTATACTTTTGGGCCCACTTGCTAAAGGCCCATTTAGTAATTCGGCCTGGTATTAGTTTTGGCCTGTTAAAGGCTCGTTTAACATTTCGGCCCTATATTTATTCCGGCCTGTTAAAAGCCCGCCATATAGTTGGGCCTAACTACGGCCCGATTTGAATCCGGCCTGCTCACAGCCGATAATCTGATTGGGCCAAACAAGGACCGAGACAATTTTGGCATGTTAACGGCCCGTGATGTGATTGGCACAATCATGGGCCGGGGTCTATTTTGGCCTGCTGCCGGCTCGTGAGCAGTTCGGAATGTTTCAGGCCCAACCTACTTTTCAGCCTCCTAAAAGCCCATTGAGTTTTCTTGCGAAAATAGGGCCGGCGGTTTACTCAGCCTATTAAAGGGTCGAATCTACTAGTGGGCCAGTTTACATTTAGGCCTATTAACGGGCCAAGATGACTGGGCCCATGATGCGGATCATACATAGTGATTTGCATGACGGCCCGATTATGTACCGTAATTTTACGGTTTGGCCAGTTTACTGCGAAGACAGGATATATATATAGTAAAATAACTGCAGCATCGTGAATAAGAAAAAACCTAGACTATACAATAAAGAAATTATGGCATATTACATCCACTGGGCATCAAAGTTCGCCACTATGATAATAAAGCACAAGCAGACAACAGATTACATACACTGGGCATCTAAGATCGCCACCAGTGCAAATAAACACGCTGAAAAAATAATATATAAAACCGACAGCACTTCAATAGAGTTCAAGAAAGGTTAGCCCTGCTCGGGAGCTGCAGCGCAAGCAGCTGAGCAAGCTGATGAGACTGTGCTTGTTTCACACTTATATCATCCTCACTCTGAAAGATAAACAAGCAGACAGATGACATATTTTGCACATATAAGTATCAGTGCTGACAATTCATCACATTTCTTACTACCGAATAAAGTGACACAGTTTAAAATAGCATTAACACAATATGGTATTGTTCAGGTTAAGACATGGCAAGAAATGACATTGTGAAGGAGTTGGCAGCTTCACGACACCACTGGATTACAGATCAAGAACTCATAAGTATCAATGGTTAGTGTGTTTTCAATTTATCCTATTTTGGATTGGCAAATAAAGAGACGGTTTAAATAATAGTAGAATGATATGACATTGTTCATAGTTAAGACATTGCAGAATATGACATTGTGCTGTAGTGGGTAGGTTCACCACACCACTAGATTACGGATCAAGAACAGAAGCATACATGCAGCGCAAAAGAAGATCACTTGCTCTGTATAGTTTAATTTACATGGTATGAAGAAGGAACTTGGTTGTACAACTGAAAACTTAAATTGAGAAGGACAATCTTTTGTTTATGAACTACATAATAAACTTTAAACATGCAATTTGATGCAAACACCAAAAATAAACAACTGTTGCAGTCATGCCTAACCAAATATACACAACAAAGTTTGAAGGCTTGAGAAGGACAAACTTACATTATTGGTGAAGACAGGCTCTATAAAGACCCTGTCCATGCTGATGGAGGGCGGGGCAATTCAAGAAGTTTACCACAAAATCTTCTTCATAAGCATTGCCTTTATTCTACATTTTGTTAAGAGTAAATATAGATGTGATAATATAAGAAAAAATGGAGAATATTTAAGATAAGATGAAGAGTGATGCTACATAACCAAGTAGCTATAAATGTAAGTACAGCGATACAGGCAAAAGGTACAGCCAAGAGCAATGCAGAGTAAACTTCTTTAGTACCATCGGTGTTATCCAACCTTATGGTAAGAGTAAATATAGATCTGATGTGTAGAAAATGGAGGGCAAAGGAAAATAAGCTGCAGAGTGATGGTACATGAACAACTACCTATCAATATAAGTACACTGATAAAGGACAGCAGGTACTTACAAGAACAATGCAGAGCTAAAAAAATTCATTGGCATTGGATATATTCTACACTAATGTAACCATTCGTACAGATCAGATAATTTGGGGCGAACAATTGATAAGCAAGCTATCATGCATACTACTGTCACATAATGAACCAGGTATGAATGCAAGTACAGTGATACAGGACAACAGGTACTAACAAGAGCAAAGCAGCGGGCAACATATTTGCGATATCCTGTCATCCTATTCAAACCGGAATTCTTCTTCGAGTAGATTTCCTGCAAAAAAGATCCGTAAGGCACATGCGGAAAAGTAGAATTAAAATTGTCATTTGATATCATAGACAGTACCTCATCCTGGGAACGAGACTAGTGCATAACAAGGTTTTTCCATTCAATGTCTTCTAAATTTAGCACAGGATACTTCACCGGAAATTCGTTTATAGACTTACCATCAAACTGTGATTTCCTCAGGTAACACCGATACTACTGCAATGCTTCCTTGAAAAGCGCAAGCAAGCTTTGCTCATCATGACTATCCAGATTGACCCTCGCCTGCTTACAACAATGTAATGTAAATCATTGATGTGTTCATTCAGCAGAAAACAGGAAAATAATCACCACAAATAATAGCACTTACACGTAAGTGGGAGAGGAAGACGTGAAAATGGTGTTTCTCTTCACTATAATCTTCCCATGATGGGAATATATGCATGTAGTCCCTAACAACATTGGAAGCATTGTCTTTTAAACTGGGAATAACTGGATTGGGGTTCCAATCTGCAGGAATTGGCCGTCTCTACAGTTGGGATAGGTCTTCGGCCGGTGGACTTGCTGTACTTTTTGCTGGAGTGGGATTTTTCTGTGGTACGGCTGGTGCTATGGCAACTGAAATCGGCATACCTTTTGCTGGAGTGGAGGTCCTATGTGGTGTGGCCAGTGAAGTATGGGTACAGTCTGCTGGAGTCGGTCCTACGTTTGGTGTCACTGGTTGTCGAGCCAATACAAGTGGGGTGCTGTCTGATTTCTCCGGCACCACCACGTTTTTCAAGGACTTTGCTGGTGCTCCTTCAGGTTCGGTAATCACCCTCTTCCTTTTTGATGTCTGATACACAAGAACATCATTTGAGTGGAAAAACATGGTATGATGACAAATGGAATATGTATTGATAATGGATGGGCATGGCATCTTGACATATATGATGAGTAAACTAAGCAGATGGCGGTGCAACAAAGTAGAAGAAATGCAAGACAACTTATGCAAGATACGCGCAATCAATAAAATCTTGCCAAATTAGAACAGGCACCTTGATGGGTGAACAGGACAGGCCATCTCCCTTTGACTCCTCGAGGTCACAATAGTCATTAGGATCATACTTTGAACAAGAATCTACAGGTGGGGAGCGTATGAGTTTCATTGCATCCAGAATGACACTGAATGCCTTGGTGCCAATTTTGTAAGTCGTTGCAGTGTTCCACAATATTTTTCTGATGCGCGAATTCTGTTATTCACTATGATTACGTATAATATCTGAGAAGCATGAAAACATAAATAGTAGTGAGATTATCTTTGTAATGCAGAGGATGTTCTAATATAGGGGCGCCCCTGTAAACCCTTGTGTGCTATCACTGGATTCTGATGAGAGAGCTCATGTGTGATGTAATATGGTGCGTGCATTAATATAATCTGGCACAAGTACACAAAAAAATAGGTTCTAGAAGTAAGGATAGTTGGCAGATGATAGGTTCATAATATACTGTATAGAGAGTTTATTGCCAAACCATGATAACAAGAGCACACAGCAACTAGGCAAATCGTAGTGTACATAAAAGGGGTACACCATAACCATGATATATAAATCGGGAAAGTGGAACTGTCTAGAAAATACGGTGTTGTATTGCCGCTACTAATTAAAAGCCTATCGATCACGTACAGGCCAGCTCTATCAGTTGTTGACTGCAGATGTCCCTGCTCCCCTTCCTGAAAAGGAACATACTTTACGTACTAAATACAGAATAACAAAAGAGGAACATTTTAAAGAACAGAAGAGGAAGCATATTCTTGAGGTTCCGCTTCATTGCATACAATGTTGGTTGCCCACTCATGATGAATCAGAATGCCCAAAGAAATGAAATTCCATGTTGTCTCTCTATATGTGGCCACATGCATTTGGAAAATCAAGTGGGAGCATTACCTGACCAATTAAATGTGTGTTTGTTAACTAATATCAGTATCATATCACAATTCATATTTGAAGAAGTAAGCTTTGGACTTATGATTGGTGTGTTGTTTAGCTTCAAGAGTGGACTACTGCTAGTGCGACACAAAGCAGCTACACAGATCATAGTGTAGATATAACGGGAAAACCATAAGCATCACAAGTAAAATCAGCAAAGTGGAACTTGCGGGAATATATGTGCTAGTATTGTCGGTACGGCTAGAAAGGCTTCGGATACCAGCTCGCTTGAACTGAAGGTGCGGTACTATTAATATCAGTGTAACTCTCAAAGGCGACACAGCTCCCCGCATTTCCTTGCTAATCTTATAGGATTCAAGTGGGCAGGCCACTACAATTCCTATTCCTACGTTTACAAAATCCTACGAATCAAAGATGCCTGAAGAGTTCAAAGTGTCCATCACAACCTACTGTATAGACCTCTACACTGCAAATGTCCCTGCTCATCTTCACTACAAGGAACATACTGTACTACTATCATACTCCCTCTGTTCCTAAATATAAGTCTTTGTAGAGATTTTCACTATGGATCACATACAGATGTATACAAATACATTTTAGAGTGTAGATCCACTCATTTTGCTCCATATGTAGTCCATGGTGGAATCTATACAAAGACTTGTATTTAGGAACGGAGAGAGTACTTATTAAAGAAGAACGAAAGAGGAACATGCGAAAGAAGAGCAAGGAGATTTTGGATAATAAAATGTTCGTTGCGCAGTGCCCACACATGATGAACCAGAGAGCATTAAGAATGCAACTCCCTGTTGTCTCTCTGTATGTGGTGCACGTGCTTTTCTAAAGTAAAGTAGGAACATTAGCTGAACAATTAAACGTTATCTGTTTTAGTAATATCAGCATCATATCAGATTCGTATTTGAGCAACAAGTTTGGGATTATGAGTGGCACGTTGTTTAGCTTGATGGATTCAGGAGTAGTGCTAAGTAGCTACGATGATGGTACTGAATATAAAGGCATGTCTGCATGCAAGTCGCGTGACTTTTGTCATTTGCGTCAGTCGACCATTTCAGGCGGCTGAATGAAGATCCTACGTCTCCTAACCCTTCTTCTTCCTCGTCTCTGATTCTTCCCATACAGAACATCGCACGGGCC